>NC_090271.1:300084859-300384859 GCF_040414725.1 Anabrus simplex
TTCGCAACCTCTCGTTGCACAAAACCTTCGAAGTACGACGTTAAGCATCTATTATTATTATCATTAGTTGTAATTTATTCAACTTGTTTGCCAATTTTGACTTTCTGAGCTCCTACCAATTTGCAGCGAAGCGGTACATTACTGGACTTTTCCTAAGGCTGAATTGTTTTTGCGGGAGACTTCCTCCTTCAATAGTCGGATACCTTGGATGGGATTGCAACCGTTCAGCCGGATCATGTGTAAGACCCACTAACTCCGATCCTCCGATATGCCCGAGTGAAATACTGAATTCGTAACACAATGAATATTCGCTATTCACTATTCTCGCTAATTAGAGTGTGATGAATGTGAAATGGTATTGACATCCTTCCTGGTTTTCATAGCGAGTGATAAACATTCCTCCTTAATATATGCCAGTTTGTCCTTGTAGATAAGGGCGAAGGCATCACGCATAGTAAGGCCAGCCCATCATGTGTCAGTCTTATCTGAGTAGGGCTGGCCGCTGGGCTGCCTGCCTACTTGCAAGGGGAACTAATGTGTCTACCAGTTATCAGGCTCCACGTCCAGATAGCGCCACCCTCACGAGAAGCCAATTACTGCGTCACTTGTACAGCGGAGCACTCTAAACCATGTAAGCCGCTCCTTGAGAAGTACACCACCAACAAGCAGCACTGCCAGAATAACAAGGCAAACGACCCGATCTCTTATTATTACTAACCCCAGCAGTCTATTATATTACTTTTATTATTAATTCGTTCCTTTTCTTCATTCAAAATTTTATAAATTCTAAAATGACAAAAATGGCCCGTAGCAAAGTATGTTCTAAGATCAAGTTGACTGGTCCGATTCTGGTTCAGGCCAGTGTTATTTGAAGATGCTCAAATACGTAAGCCTCATATCTACAGATATAAAGACTCGTAAGAAACTCCAGTGGGACCGAATTTTCAGTACCTTGGAATCTGGAACCGTAAAAGTAGTTAGTGGATAGAATTAATATTTGAGTTATAGAACTTCCCTTATTAATTTTAAGAAATGATAAAGTGTCTTTTTTCTTAGTATGGGTCGTCCTTCGCCTTCTACGTTAGCCTCAAATAGCAGTAAAGCTTCAAACTTTTGTTTTCTACGTGCTACCATTTTGAAATTTTAACAGTTGTTAAGAGGTTTAACACAAGGCTGATGCCCTGTTATAATAATACAAGTATTAGCAATTTGTTAGAGTTAACAATTCTTGATGAGACTGCCATTTTGTTAAATTGTGTGTTAAGTCTCCTTAACAACAGCCTAAAACGAGTAGAAGGAAAGAAGGATGTAGGAGTGATATTTGATAGTAAAATTCAGTTCAATATACACATAAATAATGCCATAAATAGCGCCTATAGCAGCCTAGGATTTCTAATGAGAACACAAACAAATTCAAAAATATCAAAGCCATAACACAGGTATACAATTCACTAGTTCGAACAGTAATAGAATATGCCTCTATAGTCTGGAATCCATCATGAATTAAAAAGAAATAGAAAATGTTCAAGCTAAATTTCTAAGATATCTGTATTTCTGTATCTCTAAAACCAGTGCAAAATATGTGGCATATAGTGACTTAATAACAAATTTTGGGATATCTATGTTGCATACATTAACGTGTGGAAAATACCTACATAGAATTCTCAAAGGTAAAGCAGATGACCAAGAGTTACTCCACTAAATATACCTGTATGCACCATTTGGAAGTAATAGAAATAATTTAACTTTCTTTGTTAAAAGGTCAAACACAAATCACCATATTAATTCACCATTAAACATAATATGTTAGTCAAGAAAATGCCAAACGTGGACATATTTCACGAGGAGAGTATCTTGTTAAGGTCAGTCAGAGGGGAACTCACACAGAGAAAAATAACCGAAATAGAGTAGCATACTTGTGTGCCATGAGTAATTTATCCCTTGGATTAATTTAGATTAACAATGCATACTTTAGGAGAAATTAAAATAATAAATTGAAACACATACACTTACCACTGTTCATAGTTCATAAGTATATATTAGGTTTCATATTTTAGGTTTTATTGTAAATTATTTATAAAATTAGAAATAAGAAATGGAAATGTTCTGCAAGTGGGCAGAGATGCCTGTTCAACAATAAATCAAATAAGTAAATAAATAAAATAAATGCTTAGCATTCGTTGAGAAAACTGGACCTGAGCATTTTATAAGTGTTTATGCTCCTAGGTACAATAATTCAGAATGTATTAATTATTGTCTGTTGCTTTTAAGAAAACGTTATTTTGAGATATATACTATTACAGCTAGAAATGCAATTTTGAGATCACAGACATACTTTTGTTGAGCTCTGCTGTAAAATTCCCCTCCACGACTTTAGGTCACTTTCTGTTTAACGGGTCACATTTATAGAATCATCTTTGTAGAAAGCTTACAAATACTATTTTTACTCGTACTGTTGGCAAGTAGATAACCCTGGAAGGTGTACTCCACCTTTCTTCACTGCCTTATGTTTGATGTTATCTATTGTTTGCTCACGGAAGCTGCGAACTCTACTTAAAATACATTCGTATTCAGAGAGCGCTGTATGAATAACATCAGAGCTATAGCTTTGTGACATATATCTAAGCTATTTCCGCCAGGCATGATGAGAACCAAGCCGTATGGGCAGAGATAGCGGTAATGGGAGGTTGAGAGAACGCAGAAAACAAGAGTTTAATGAGCGAGGTAGTTCCATGAAAAGGAACGCTTGATTTGGCTGCCAGGTAGTGCACTTACCTCACTCGACTCTAGCAACTTGAAATTCCCGTTGTGCAATTTATTTTTTTACGAGCGTACCTACATAGATACAGTAGGTATTATGGTGACTATATAATATATGTAATTTCGTGTGGTTATTTCTAGCCGAGTGCAGCCCTTGTAAGGCAGACCCTCCGATGAGGGTGGGCGGCATCTGCCATTTTTAGGTAACTGCGTGTTATTGTGGTGGAGGATAGTGTTTTGTGTGGTGTGTGAGTTGCAGGGATGTTGGGGACAGCACAAACACCCAGCCCCCGGCCCATTGGAATTAACCAATTAAGGTTAAAATCCCCGACCCGGCCGGGAATCGAACCCGGGACCCTCTGAATCGAAGGCCAGTACGCTGACCATTCAGCCAACGAG
This sequence comes from Anabrus simplex, assembly GCF_040414725.1. Classification (NCBI taxonomy): domain Eukaryota; kingdom Metazoa; phylum Arthropoda; class Insecta; order Orthoptera; family Tettigoniidae; genus Anabrus; species Anabrus simplex. Next base: position 300,088,019 of record NC_090271.1, read on the forward strand.
TCGGACATGGTGACGATGGAGCAGGAAAGAGCTCTAGGGATGGGAAGGGAGTGTCCGTGGCCTTAATTAAGGTTCAGCCTCAGCATTTTCCTGGTGTGAAAACGGGCAACCACGGGACACCGTCTTCAGATCTACCGACAGTGAGGTTTGAACCCACTATCTCCTGAATACTGACTACTGGCCGCAGCTATCGAGCTCGGTTTGTAAATATTTACTCCAATCATTACTGATTTAGGAGGACCAAGACCAAAGACAGGGAGACAATTTTCAAATGTTTTGCTATCGTTTTCGATGCTGTCATGTTACGTCATAAAGCATATTCGGCCATTCTATGGAACGCATTAAATGTGTTACTGTTGTTTCTTATTTTGCGTAGTATTTCACCTTCTTCAATTCGTTTTTTGTTTTTCCTTTGTAGGTCGTAACTCTTGAAAAATAATATGTAAGTGTTTTATGGAATACCTATCGTTAGCTGCACTAGCATACACATTTGTTCACGGTGTAACGGACTCCTCACTTCACCGGCAACTACTGTTATGAACTTCGCCACGCTCATAACCCTTTTCTTCTATTAATATGGACTTACCCTCATCATGATATAAACCGCATTTTCTCTCCAACTGCATCTTACATACTTATGTGAATTTGTACACATCATACCTTGCATGAACTTTGCTCTATCCACCTTTACGATAAACTAACTTCCTTTTCGCCGCCTGACGTTATGTGACATCACCTGGTTTGTCACGCATGCTCCACTAACCTCTGGAATCTTCCAGACATATTTCTCATTATTCCACACTATAAATACCCGACCTTCCTCTGAATGTATTGAGATGGATTTTGGCCTATGTGGAGGGAGCAACATCCAACGTCAACTCCGTCCTTAGGGACATGTGCCCAGAAGTCTCCATTTTCGGGCAGTTGGTGCAATTTGGTTCATGATGAGGTATGACAAACTGATTTCTTTACTGTAAATACCTTTAGTTGCATTGGGAGATCCTTTCCTTGCAAATTCTGACTGGGAGCATGGCATTTCCAGGCCGAAATTTCACTTGTCCTTTTTGTGTTTAAACTTTTCATTGACGAACCTAGTAACGACTTTCTTTCTAAATGTGCGTGTGGTGTATTGCCAACTGTGCGACTCCTTCTGTACACACACTTCTACCTGTTCAGTGCTTCGCCATTTGAGTTTCTGAATGTTGTGAAACTGGTTCACTTGAAATATATTGTGATTATTCTCCTGTAGAACTACGTTACTTTGTGTCAATCGAGTGATAACGGAAGTGGTTGTGACTTGCATGTAGCATTTAGATTTTGCTCAGAAGATTTCCTGCTGGCATACTCGAATTTGGTAACTGTAAACATCCCCTTTTTCTCGTTGTTCTGGGTTTCTCCTTTTACAGTCATATTTATCCTTTCCTTGTTCGTCCCTTTCCATTCCTGCGCTATTCTCTCTCATTTACTTTCTTTCTCTTGGATATCTTATTTTACTATAATGAATTTGTATTTTGTATATGTGGTTGTGAAAATTTCATATTTGTACAGTTCTCCTTTCATGTAAATTGATAGAGTTTTGATTTATTATTCTAATATATGTTTTCAAATTTTATCTTGGTTTCTCATCTATTTTCACCCGTCATGTCCCTTATTTCTTCTCACATTCTCTTTTAATTTTTTTAATATTATCTGGCATGGTTTCCACTGCGCTATCTGCTGTTACTCTGGAATGCTCATTGGAGAACTTTTTTTTTTTTTTTACCACGGCCTCCATTCTCAATTTGGCGTTTAACTCGCTGCGTAATATTACTATCTACCGATTGAAATTACTCGGTGTCACCGATACTTCGTAATTTCCCTCGGCAGTTTTATTATTATATAGGTATATTTGCATATAACCCCCATTGACGGGTTACAACGGACACTGTTTTTTATTCCAGAAAAGTATGTTCAATAGCGATTACTAATTAACGATAGATACTTGAAAATAATCACAAATATATAATGAATCTTGTTGTGTTATCACTCTCACTTCCTACGGGAAGAATATATGGGTTCATTGACAAGCAGAAGAAATGAATAAGTATGCCAGTAGAAGCAGAAATACACTGACTGACAGAGCAAATGCAACACCAAGAAGGAGTGGTCAGAACTTTATGCCAATTGCAGGGTAGACTGACGTCACTGAGGTATGCTCATGATGTGAAATGCGCCGCTGTGCTGCGCACGTAGCGAACGATAAATGGGACACGGCGTTGGCGAATGGCCCACTTCGTACCGTGATTTCTCAGCCGACAGTCATTGTAGAACGTGTTGTCGTGTGCCACAGGACACGTGTATAGCTAAGAATGGCAGCCGCCGTCGACGGAGGCATTTCCAACAGACAGACGACTTTACGAGGGGTTTGGTGATCGGGCTGAGAAGGGCAGGTTGGTCGCTTCGTCAAATCGCAGCCGATACCCATAGGGATGTGTCCACGGTGCAGCGCCTGTGGCGAAGATGGTTGGCGCAGGGACATGTGGCACGTGCGAGAGGTCCAGGCGCAGCCCGAGTGACGTCAGCACGCGAGGATCGGCGCATCCGCCGCCAAGCGGTGGCAGCCCCGCACGCCACGTCAACCGCCATTCTTCAGCATGTGCAAGACACCCTGGCTGTTCCAATATCGACCAGAACAATTTCCCGTCGATTGGTTGAAGGAGGTCTGCACTCCCGGCGTCCGCTCAGAAGACTACCATTGACTCCACAGCATAGACGTGCACGCCTGGCATGGTGCCGGGCTAGAGCAACTTGGATGAGGGAATGGCGGAAGGTCGTGTTCTCCGATGAGTCACGCTTCTGTTCTGTCAGTGATAGTCACCGCAGACGAGTGTGGCGTCGGCGTGGAGAAAGGTCAAATCCGGCAGTAACTGCGGAGCGCCCTACCGCTAGACAACGCGGCATCATGGTTTGGGGCGCTATTGCGTATGATTCCACGTCACCTCTAGTGCGTATTCAAGGCACGTTAAATGCCCACCGCTACGTGCAGCATGTGCTGCGGCCGGTGGCACTCCCGTACCTTCAAGGGCTGCCCAATGCTCTGTTTCAGCAGGATAATGCCCGCCCACACACTGCTCGCATCTCCCAACAGGCTCTACGAGGTGTACAGATGCTTCCGTGGCCAGCGTACTCTCCGGATCTCTCACCAATCGAACACGTGTGGGATCTCATTGGACGCCGTTTGCAAACTCTGCCCCAGCCTCGTACGGACGACCAACTGTGGCAAATGGTTGACAGAGAATGGAGAACCATCCCTCAGGACACCATCCGCACTCTTATTGACTCTGTACCTCGACGTGTTTCTGCGTGCATCGCCGCTCGCGGTGGTCCTACATCCTACTGAGTCGATGCCGTGCGCATTGTGTAACCTGCATATCGGTTTGAAATAAACATCAATTATTCGTCCGTGCCGTCTCTGTTTTTTTCCCCAACTTTCATCCCTTTCGAACCACTCCTTCTTGGTGTTGCATTTGCTCTGTCAGTCAGTGTAATATGAGAAGGAGAAGAGGAGGATGGTGTGGAGTTGGAAATTTTGTAAGTAAACAAACTGTATGTTCATTATGTGCCTTAACGTGAAGTTCCTTTTTCCCAGTTGGTGATTTTTCGGAAGTTTTGTCCACTTATTTTAGGGAATACAGGACCTCCAAGTCTTATTTGTTCACAATAAGTTTAGGGACGCCAGTGAAAAATGAAAACATGAAAATAAATTAAAAAGTATTCTTATAAAGTAAATTACTTATCAGAAGTTAGCAAGCCTAACTATATCCTTCCAGCACTTAACACATTTTATCATGGAGTAGATTACTTTGAGACTCTCTTCTTTTAAATCGTCCTTCCACACTTGGGTGAGATGGAACTTTAATTCAGCCAGGTCATATGGTTTGAACTGCATCAATATTGTAGTGATAGTATTTCAAACATTTTCTATTGGGTTTGACTCTGAGCTGTGTGGCAGCCCCATATCATAATCGTCTGTTGAACGGCGGGAGCCAGACATGCATGCAAGGACTTGTGGAACAAACCAAAATGTTCCTCTTCAGGAAGAACTCGAAAGAGATTTTGTCTGAGAACACAACTCATTTCCACCATACTTATTTCAACCGGCGACAATGCAGCCTGCAAAAGTAACACGCATGTATTCCTGTGCACCCAAGACAAAAACAGATTATCGAAGGGAATAAGACGACTGTATGCCTTTTCCATAAACCCTTACATTATTCAATTAGTCGTGCACAACAACTAGCATGGTTTAGAAATAGAAATAGAAATATATTTATTTAAAGTTAATTACAAGTAGGACCAGAGGTCCCTTTGGCTGTAACTAACTGCCACTTTAACTTAAATGTATCACCTAACATACAAAATCTAATAAAAGAATACATAAAAAGCGTAAGATACATTTTCCTACTGAGGATGTAAGAATAAGATTAACAATTAAACATCTAGGAGGTTACAATAATACTTTTAACATTTGATAAACGTACACTATACTAACAAGGAAGAGAAGACGAAAGAGAAACCTAAGAATTTTAAAGCCGAGGATGAATTAAGAGTAAAACTGAGCATCTAAAATGTATCTAGGGGATTATGATATTTCGTACTATTTAATTAATTTGGTGAAAATTCATTTACATGGCTTAATAAGTGGAAAGGTAGCGGTATTTACGATATTTTTTCTGAGTTCCAACACTACTTTGCTGAATTTCATATAGTTTAAGATTGTTGTATAATTGAGAGGCAGTGACAATGAACGACTTACTGCACTTTACCGTACGATGCTGTGGAACCTGAAGGGTGTTAGCTGTAGACCTATTGTCCCGGTCGTGCACTTGACTCAGCTGAACAAAGGACTTGATCAAATATGAGGGAGCATTAGATTTAAAAATTCTCAGAAGTAAACAAGCAGCTGACTATGATCGTCTATCCCTGAGTTTCAACCACTCTGCGGCTTTGTAGTAAGATGTTACGTGACAGTCTTTACGAATATTGAAGACGAATCGCACACAGGCATTCTGAATACGCTGGAGTTTGCTATTATATTTCTCAGAGATATCGCTGTAAATTACAGTGCCGTAATCTAAAATAGGAAATACCATAGTTTGGATCGGTTTAGTACTTCATTAAACACACAGATGACATCAAAGGCGTGGTTTAAAAATATTAAGATCGATTCTCTTCTTTTCCAAACATTTTTCGTAATTCTTCAAAAGAGAAAGCAAATCAACCCATCTTGAAAATAACACACAATGCAAAAATGGGGTAAATATTGCGTGTGTAATGAATTTGGTAGCAAATCTATCCCATTCAAATCCTGAATCACTCAGTGTTCTGAAGAATTTTTTTCTTCACTATAGAATGCTTTCTATTACTGTTACTAGAATCTAGAATCATATCCACGCTCTATCTGACTCTACGATCATTTGGTACCATTTCAATGTACAGTGTGTCCCACTTTCAGTGGGGCCGGGAGACAACATGAATGTTCCGAGAGGTACCCAATAACATTTATCACGAGTACTAACCATTTTTACAAGTGGTGTTGAAAGTGTCGTTCTTCCGTATTCAAACATTCCTGGCATTTGCTGATGAAATTGCTGTTCACATTCACAAGTTCCTGTTGCATAATTTTCCTAATTACTGTTGTATTATTTTTTAGTTCATCTATTGTGTGAGGATTATTTCTGTAAATATTTTTTAGGGTTTCCCACAAATAAAAGTCGCACACAGTAAGATCGTGAAAGCAGGGTGGTGGGGGATAACCTTTCCGATCTCTCCTGAAATCCCCTACACACCTCTTTACATGGCTGGTTTGTTATATGTCTCATACTTAAATTCTCTATGTTAAAGCGTGAATTCCATTGGTATTTCAGCGGTGTAATAATGTAATTAATCTAATTAGTTCTAATGTAATTCAGCCACACGTGCTCTTACAACAAACGTTCCACTTCACGGCTTTCCACCACGCACGAAATCGAGTGACTGACCGCCTCGTGGCTATGCAGTGAGTCAGATGAGGTTAAGAATACACCGCTCGGAGCGTGTATGTGCAGTCAAGTCCCGGCACCACTAGGAGCGGGACACACTGTACATAGCACCTTCAAAATTCGATCGGACGGAGTGATTGATCTTATGGTCCTAATGAACTAGTGAATGAGTTTCTTTCTGATGAGGTTACCACAGTTTTCTATTCAGAGGATTGCGTCAATGCATTTCAGTTGCCACTCAGAATGTCGAGTCATTTTAGGAGAGAATTAGTCAACTCAAATATCCTGTACAAGGGAGAATGCAATGAGCAACTGCGTAAAATTAATGCTGATTCTCAACTCACACGTCAAAATACAGGGTGACCCGAAAGGTCGTTAACATCTGACGTGCCAACACTTCACGGAATGTTGTAGGTATAGAGGTAATGATTGACACACATGAATGACATGACATGGGATTTTACTAATACCAAAAAATATAAAAAATGACTATCAGATGACGTTTCATACGATACATAAGCAATAATTAGCGTACAAATTGAGGTTTAGCAAAGACACATGCTTATCATGTCGGCCGCCTTTCATCAACAATATCTGTAGTCGAGGTAAAATGTTGTGAACAGCACTGTACAGCATATCACCGGGCGAGTTGGCCGTGCGGTTAGCGGCGCGGAGCTGTGAGCTTGCATCGGGGAGTAAGTGGGTTCGAACCCCACTATCTGCACTTCTGAAGATAGTTTTCCGTGGTTTCCCATTTCAGATCAGACAAATGCTGGGGTTGTACCTTAATCAAGGCCACAGCCGCTTCCTTCTCACTCCAAGCCCTTTCCTAACCCATCGTCGTTTGTGTCGGTGCAACGTGAAGCAAATCGATATGTACAGCATAACCGTAGGTATGGTGAGAAATCGCCGTCAGATGTTGTCTTTTAGCATCTCGAACGAGGTCGGATGATCGCGGTAGACTAGCGATTTCAGGTAACCCCACAACCAATAAACACGGACTAAGGTCGGAGGACTGAAGTGGCAGCTCAGCACGCAATCCTCAGCAATCGCATCTGACGCCCTCTTTCACGACAGCTCCTTTTATACCGTAGACGAGTCTCATGCAGCATCACCGAGTGTTGCTGTCCAGGGCCACCTGTTGGCCTGTTTGTGCACTTTATTCTGTTGTCAATAAAACCCTATGCCATGCCAATCACGTGTGTCAATTAGACAGTCAGGTGGCGTCAAATGCAAATGTCTGTACCTGGCAGCTGAAGACATACGATTATTACTGTTACTATTATTATTATTATTATTATTATTATTATTATTATTATTATTATTATTATCATTACCTCTCTATTTCCAATATAATATGGAGTATTGCGCAGTCAAATGTTAACGGATTTTTGGGTCACTCTGTGTATATATTCGGCCCCGTGGTGTAGGGGTAGCGTGCCTGCCTCTTACCCGGAGGCCTCGAGCTCGATTCCCGGCCAGGTCAGGGTTTTTTCCTGGACCTGAGGGCTGGTTAGAGGTCCACTCAGCCTACGTGATTAGAATTGAGGAGCTATCTGACGGTGAGATGGCGGATCCAGTCTAGAAAGCCAAGAATAACGGCCGAGATGATTCGTCGTGCTGAACACAGGACACCTCGTAATCTGCAGGCCTTCGGGCTGAGCAGCGGTCGCTTGGTAGGCCAAGGCCCTTCAAGGGCTGTAGTGCCATGGGGTTTGGTTTGCTTTTTGTGTAATATATTTTTTACAGACTGCCAATTTCTATAGGAAATATATATTCAAACCCCAAATCTATGTACGAACTTAGTCTATTGCATTACTCGTATTTCCTAGGTTACATGGTCAGAGAAGCGGTCTTCTGTTCAGAGGATCCCGATTTCGATTCCTGACCGGGGTGAGATCTTGAGCCGTATCTGGTTCCTTCCTCCACCGTTTGTCTTAATACACACATCCACGTTAACATACACTGACTGACAGAGCAAATGCAACACCAAGGAGGAGTGGTTCGAAAGGGATGAAAGTTGGGGAGAAAACAGAGGCGGCACGGACGAATAATTGATGTTTATTTCAAACCGATATGCAGGTTACACAATGCGCACGGCATCGACTCAGTAGGATGTAGGACCACCGCGAGCGGTGATGCACGCAGAAACACGTCGAGGTACAGAGTCAATAAGAGTGCGGATGGTGTCCTGAGGGATGGTTCTCCATTCTCTGTCAACCATTTGCCACAGTTGGTCGTCCGTACGAGGCTGGGGCAGAGTTTGCAAACGGCGTCCAATGAGATCCCACACGTGTTCGATTGGTGAGAGATCCGGAGATTACGCTGGGCACGGAAGCATCTGTACACCTCGTAGAGCCTGTTGGGAGATGCGAGCAGTGTGTGGGCGGGCATTATCCTGCTGAAACAGAGCATTGGGCAGCCCCTGAAGATACGGGAGTGCCACCGGCCGCAGCACATGATGCACGTAGCGGTGGGCATTTAACGTACCTTGAATACGCACTAGAGGTGACGTGGAATCATACGCAATAGCGCCCCAAACCATGATGCCGCGTTGTCTAGCTGTAGGGCGCTCCACAGTTACTGCCGGATTTGACCTTTCTCCACGCCGACGCCACACTCGTCTGCGGTGACTATCACTGACAGAACAGAAGCGTGACTCATCGGAGAACACGACGTTCCGCCATTCCCTCATCCAAGTCTCTCTAGCCCGACACCATGCCAGGCGTGCACGTCTATGCTGTGGAGTCAATGGTAGTCTTCTGAGCGGACGCCGGGAGTGCAGGCCTCCTTCAACCAATCGACGGGAAATTGTTCTGGTCGATATTGGAACAGCCAGGGTGTCTTGCACATGCTGAAGAATGGCGGTTGACGTGGCGTGCGGGGCTGCCACCGCATGGCGGCGGATGCGCCGATCCTCGCGTGCTGACGTCACTCGGGCTGCGCCTGGACCCCTCGCACGTGCCACATGTCCCTGCGCCAACCATCTTCGCCACAGGCGCTGCACCGTAGACACATCCCTATGGGTATCGGCTGCGATTTGACGAAGCGACCAACCTGCCCTTCTCAGCCCGATCACCATACCCCTCGTAAAGTCGTCTGTCTGCTGGAAATGTCTCCGTTGACGGCGGCCTGGCATTCTTAGCTATACACGTGTCCTGTGGCACACGACAACACGTTCTACAATGACTGTCGGCTGAGAAATCACGGTACGAAGTGGGCCATTCGCCAACGCCGTGTCCCATTTATCGTTCGCTACGTGCGCAGCACAGCGGCGCATTTCACATCATGAGCATACCTCAGTGACGTCAGTCTACCCTGCAATTGGCATAAAGTTCTGACCACTCCTTCTTGGTGTTGCATTTGCTCTGTCAGTCAGTGTATATTATCTTGCCAAGCAACGAATAAATACGTACTTGTCGAATATATCCCTCCACACGGCGTAGACGTCAGAAAGGCTATTCTGCTGTAAAGTTAGATAACATAGATTGCAAAATTCACTACAATTGGGTGCGGGAATAGTGGAGGAGAAGCGAAAAAATATATACCATATTACAAAAGTAATCCAATTATCAAGTTATTAGAATGGCTTGTATATTTAAAAGCATGTATATGCCATTGTAGAAAGTTTTGAAAGCTATATTTAAATTGTTTCCGTTTGTCATATGTTACATCCCACACTGCGCCCTTTTCATTATGCTGGGACAGTCGCCTAGCCTTGGGCTACATACAGATGGTATCGGCTTTCATACGTACCTTTTGTCGTTTTAGAATTTCCGCTCTGTTTACTGATGTAGCTTAATTTGATTTTATGGTGTAAGTCCTGGGAATATCAATACGTGCATAAACGCATTGAGAGTGGCACGGAGGAGAGAGGAATGGAGATAGCGGCAACAGTTTTAGTGATGGTAGCCATCGCTAACCCGGTGAATGAACAATTAAACAACTGTTTATACATAGCTATAGTCTTGATTAGTCATGTGTAATGAAATTTTAAACTGTAACTATATTGGTAACATACAATTTTGTATCTGTAACTTTCTTAAAGAATATAACATGCCATCGCCGAGTTCCTCATTAAGATCTTTACAAATAGATTGTAGCTTAAAATACACAGAGTGCTTACAATATTTCCCTCGACCATAAACAGCACATTATTAACTACGAAAGTAAATGAAATGCATAGAGCATAGTGCGAATTAGAGGTAGAAGTTTATTTTTACCGTCAATGGTGTATTTGTGTGGAGGAAGAACAAAAGTGGATCAATTGCAAAACCTGTGTGGTCAAAGGTCAAGTAAGCTGTGTACCTTCCCTCTCTCCCTTCTGGCTTTCTGTGACCAGCTGTGCTCTTCAGACATGAAACCTATAACGGTGACAGAGATCAGCTTCCATATTAGTACATGCAGATTGACAGGCTATTATCTCAAAAGGCACGTCTGAAAGGAAACATTGTAGACACTGGACGAGCCTATAGCATCCCTAAAGGGAAAGTGTCACGTATCTTCAGGCAGAGTAAGCACGAATGAACACACAGCGTGAATTAGTCTCTGTGAGCTTTCGTCGTCGTCACAATCATCATAATCAAAAATCATTCACTCGCTTGCAGATATTATGATGCCCAACCACCCACCCTCCTTGCCGGTGCATTAAAGTCTTCATTTGTGAATCCTTGGATGACTGAAGAAATCCGTTCTAAATTCGCAGCTACAACAGCATAGACAAAATCAGGCTACATACAACGCCGTGCCATTACATTATGACCACCCCGACACGGGTATATTTAGCACGCCTGGAGCGGGAAGATTAACACGTGATATACTGGTAGCGTGGTATAAGGGGACGTCTACAGGTTTGCTCGTATTAGTGTCTCTGGCGTCAGAATGAAAAAAGCGGCCGATCTCTCTGCGTTTTTGACAAGTTGTAACAGGACAGCTTCTTGGTAGAAGCACCGCCGTTATGAACACGTATCGAAAGTGGTGCACGGAGCAAGTGGCCACATGGTTTAGTTCGCGTAGCTATCACCTTGCATTCGGAATATAGTGGGCTCGAACTCCACTGTCGGCAGCCGTGAAGATAGTTTGGTGTGGTTCCCCATTTTCACATCAAGCAAATGGTGGGGTTGTGTCATAATTAATACCACGGTCGCTTCCTTCCTACTCTTAGTCTGTTCCTATCCCATCGTTGACGTAAGACCTATCCAAAGTGATGCAACGATGGGCAAACAACAAGACATCATTCAGCCTTATGTCGAGTGCGATTCATCGATGACAGTGACCAGCGTTGTTCGGAGTGAAAGTAAGCCGCAGTTCGAGACATCGCCAACAAGTAGGGCGGCGATGACCAGGCCAGTGTTTGCCAGCACACGGTTCATCAAACACTGCTGCGCATGGGACTGCGGAGTCGACGACCCAGGCGTGCCCCAGTGCTCACAGCGCTCTACCGAAAGCAGTGCATAAGGCGGACAGAAAATCGTCGTCATTGGACTATAGAAGATTGGAAAAAGATCGCCTAGTAGGAAGAGACAGGCTGGTGGAAGTGTAATAATATGGGCGCAGTTTCCATGGGACACAGTGGATCCCATATTCCTGGTACCCCAATCCCTAAGAGCTCTCCGGTATTTGGATGTTATTTGAAACCCAGTATATCCGTTCGTGTCAACAGTGTACAATAATGGTGACGACCAGTTCTAACAGGCAAATCCACAATGCCACACTGCCAGGATTGTGAAGGACTGGTTCAAGGACGCAGTCTGTTCACCTGTCCTCCCAGTTCCCTGTGGGTAACCTTGAGGGACCCTAGTTACATGTTTTCCCTGCATCCTCTACACTGCTCCTAATTTAAAGCTCTTCGTGCTGTATTTTAACATGAAAATGGTTTGGGGGCGGGGTGGGGGGTCTGTCCGGAGTTAGCGTCATCAATTTCGAGTAGACAGAAAACCGAGGGCGTGGTAACCAGGCAACCAGCGTTTGTCATCTGTCTATACTAAGCCTTCGTCATCTTCCTCCTCACGTTATTACCGTGTGCCAGAACTCTGCCTTCCGTATACAGTAGGTAAAAATAACGCCGTGTTTCTTAATGAGTTTCCACTCTCTTTGACTGGCGTTTCGTCTAGGTCACAGCAAAGGCCTTTAAATGTCGTAATTTCACCAAAGGCAGTATACAATTTTCTCATAAAACGTATCTTGCGAATATTTCTGTGCTAAATCAGCGGCCATTTTTTGGACGTCGAACTTGATGGGTGGAGCTATCTTGCTACTTGGCACGAGAATGCTGTGTGCTGGATCAGCTGATATGTAGTTAAACGTAGACCATGATGCTACACATTTCATTCTATTTATCGGAACTGTTTCTTCTCTCGTGTGGATGGAGTGAAAGGATGAATTATCTATATCCCCTGTTTGTCGTAAGAGGCTACTAAGAAGGGAGTAAATAAGGAATCTGTACTCTCCCTCTCTCTCTCGTCTTCTGAGTCCAAAACCATATCCATGATTCAATGGTTTTCTGTGTGGCGGAAACTTACGTACATCTTGCTTTAATGAGAATAGAGCATTGCATTCTTCTCTCTATTGAACATTGACACATCCGGATCATCTAAACTCGTCCGTTTTTAAAAGATAAAGTTGAGTTACCATCGAGAGGTAATGAGTTGATAGTGGTTTGCCGGAATGTAAATTTTAATTTTAATCTTTAAAATTTATCACAGTCTTGTCTTATTCTTCTTCGAAGCTTATCGTTCCCTTTCTTATGCCTGGCCAACTGATTGTCTCAGGTAGACGTATTCAGTGCAGTATTGTACCGCTGTGCCGTTTCGCTGCTGCTTGGTTGCAAGTTCAGCATCGAGGCCTTCAGTTTTCAAGACCCTCAGTTAAATTCTTCATCAGGTCTGGGATTTTAGATGCGTCTGGTTAATTTCTCTAACTCGGAGACTGGGTATTCGTCTTCGTCCCTCGTCATCCTCACGCAACACACTACATCACCAGTCGCTAGAGAAACAAGCAATAGTGAATACAGCCCCCCACGCACGGTTGGCATTGGAAGGACATTTTGTTTTAAAAAGGTCCAAATCTGCATGTGAAATATACTACACAGCCCTGTTTCCACCAGGCTGAGGGAAAAGTGGTGAAAGACGAGGAAGAGTAAGAAAGATAAGATTCCATCGTTATACCATCGTCTAGACATCATATGCCTGGAGAGTTAATTTGTTTGAAACACTATTTTAATTTATTGCCAGTTCAATGCGACCAGTGTCAGTAATTTCCCACCGGGTGAGTTGGCCGTGCGGTTAGTGGCGCGCAGCTGTGAGCTTGCATCCGGGAGATAGTGGGTTCGAATCCCACTGTCGGCAGTCCTTAGGATGGTTTTCAGTTGTTTCCCATTTTAATACCAGGCAAATGCTTGGGCTGTACCTTAATTAAGGCCACGGCCACTTCCTTCCACTCCTAAGCCTTTCCTGTCCCATCGTCGCCATAAGACCTCTCTGTGTGGGTGTGACGTAAATCAATTTTTCTAAAGTAATTTCCAATATTGCTTCTGGTTCAATTACCGCATACCAGAATAAGTGGCTTCCTTAGTAGATCAGAGGTGTAATGGCCAATCCCAAGTTCGCTGGTTTAATACTAACCTTCGTAGCCTAAATGTAAAGAAAACACATAAAGAGCAGCACTCTATGTCACAGCTTTTGGCACGCGAATGATCTCTGGGAGGGGGCAAAATTTTCTTAACGTTATGAACTTACAAGCAGCCGTAATCTTCATTTCCAACAGAGTTCCAACCTTACCGTTGGAAGAACGTCTTTTTACCACAGTTTTTGAAATGTTACTCTAACATGCACTCTCAGTCTATTGTTGTTGTTGTTTGAGTCATCAGTCCATAGACTGGTTTGATGCAGTCCTCCATGCCACCCTATCCTGTGCTATCCCTTTCATTTCTACGTAGCTATTGCATCCTACATCTGATCTAATCTGCTTGTCATATTCATACCTTCGTCTACCCCTACCACCCCTTACCACCTACACTTCCTTCAAAAACCAACTGAACAAGTCCTGGATGTCTTAAGATGTGTCCTATCATTCTATCTCTTCTTCTTGTCAAATTTAACCAAATCGATCTCCTCTCACCAATTCGATTCAGTATCCCTTCATTCGTGATTCGATCTATCCATCTCACCTTCAGCATTCTTCTGTAACACCACATTTCAAAAGCTTCTATTCTCTTTCTTTCTGAGCTAGTTATCGTCCATGTTTCACTTCCATACAATGCCACGCTCCACACGAAAGTCTTCAAAAACATCTTTCTAATTCCGATATCAATGTTTGAAGTGAGCAAATTTCTTTTCTTAAGCAAGCTCTTCCTGGCTTGTGCTAGTCTGCATTTTATGTCCTCCTTACTTCTGCCATCGTTAGTTATTTTACTACCCAAGTAACAATCTCACTCTATTATACGAGTCATATTATCAATAAAGTTATCAGATGAAATGATTATCTAAGCTCTAATTTTAGGTATAAAATAATTTGGTTTCCTAGCTCGTTTATACAGCAGAAACGAGAGCACCCCCTGTGGGTGGGGACGGTAGAATAACATCTACGGTATCCCCTACATGTCGTAAGAAGCGATTAAAAGGGGCGCCAGGGGCTCTGTACTTTGGAGCTTGGGTTGGGTACCACGGGCCCCTTAGCTGAGTCCTGGCATTGCTTCCACTTACTTGTGCCAGGCTCCTCACTTTCATCTATCCCATCCGACCTCACTTGGTCAACTCTTGTTCTTTTCCGACTCCAACGGTATTACGTATGGAGGCCTAGGGAGTCTTTCATTTTCACGCCCATCGTGGCCCTTGTTTTTCTTTGGCCGATACCTTCATTTTTCGAAGTGTCGGATCCCTTCCATTTTTCCTTCTTTTTTTTTTTTTGCATGTTGCTTTACGTCGCACCGACATAGATGGGTCTTATGGCGACGATGGGACAGGAAAGGGCTAGGAATGGCAAGGAAGCGGCCGTGGCCTTAATTATGGTACAGCCCCAGCATTTGCCTGTTGTGAAAATGGGAAACCACGGAAAACCATCTTCAGGGTTGCCGACAGTGGGGTTCTAACCCACTATCTCCCGAATACTGGATACTGGCCGCACTTAAGCGACTGCAGCTATCGAGCTCGGTCTTCCATTTTTCTCTCTGATTAGTGTCATATAGAGGATGGTTGCTTAGTTTTACTTCCTCTTAAAACAATAATCACCACCATCACTAGAGAAGAGGCCGTAATAGACGAGTGGTATTGCTAATGTAACCTTGGTGTTGAAATCCTATTTAATGCGATGTCCAAAATATTTGCTGCTATCATTGTTGGGTTACTATTATTTATTATTATTGTTATTATTTATGGTTGCAGAATACTTCGAATGTGGGAAACTAATAAAAAGTTTCATTGAATAATGTTTTCTATTTTTATTGTTTAAAATTTCCATTGGCAGCAGAAGTTTAAATGTTCACTGAGTGAGTAGTAAAACCAGTATCATTAATTATTATTGGGTGCTATTTCTACCCTGCACTTAGTGCTAGAACTCATTTCCTTATGAAATATCAAATATCATTCCTTCAATGGTGTACGGGTCGTACAGTTGTGGGCTTGCATTCGGATAATTGTGGTTTCAAATCTCATGACTTTTCTTTTCCGCACCACGCAACTCCCTGACATGTCCCTCATTTATAGCCGCGGCTACAATCTTCCTAAACAGTTGTGGGCGGGGATGTTAGAATAACATCCACAGCGTCTCATGCCTGTCGTAAGTGGTGAGTAATAGGCGTACCAATGTGGGAGCGTGGGTTGAGTCTGGCATAGCTGAGTCTGGCATTCATTCCACCTGCCCGTGTCAGGCTCCTTGCATTACTCTTTCCTTGTTCCCTTGTTCAACTCTTGTTCTTTTCCGATCCCGTTGGTATTAGGGGTCGAAGTTGAGGAAGTCTTTCATTTTCTCGCCATTTGTTACTCTTTTCTTGCCGATACCTTCATTTATCGAAGTGTCGGACCTCCTCCGTTTTTCCCCTTCTGATTAGTGTTAACAGAGGTTGGTTTTTCAATTGTACTTTCAAAACAGTAATCACCACCAGCAACCACCAACACCATTACCTTTCCAACACCGCCAGAAACCCACAGGGTCTTTGAGCTTTGGAGTATGGATTAGACCTCTGGCTGCCTCTTTACCTTCATTTGCCTATGTGACCTCCTAAATTACGTGTATTCCTATGTGACTGTTAGCAGCCTTGGGGATGGGATCTCCCTTTTAATGTGGATTCTGAACCGAGAGATGTGAAGTTAATTTCAAGAATTCCTCACGTATTAGCGGAATATTCCACATGGAATGTTCCATAGAGGTAGGTTGAGAGCATTCACCTCATCCAATCATCCAATCACGTATTCATTCAGTCATGTCTCGTATGGAATGTTCTCAGCATACCTGCCGGAGCGCTATCTCCCCAGTTGGTGGCTATCCGTGACAGGGAGAAAGACCTGTTTTCATGCATGCATGAATACAGTACATTCATTGATCGTGCATTCATTCATTCTTTTTTTCCTGGCTCGAACGGGCCTAGTTTGGGCCACGCTTGTTCAACTGGTAGGCTTTGACCTTTGCCCAGGATTCTCGCAATTTCTAGTGTTGTAACTCCTTCCTTTTATCTGTCCCGGGGGTACTTTTGTTCCAGGATTTTTCTTAAATACATGAAATTATTTCAGGGTATGTCATACAGACCATCTGTCTTCAAGGTGTGGTATTCCCAGTTCTTCAATGTCCTTCTCAGCTTCTGTCAGTCAAGTGATACGAATCTTCTTGTTCTGCTAGAAGATGAACAGGGTATTGGTCAGTCTTTTGGGAAACAGTCTTACTATATGGCCGTAGAAAGTTATTCTCCTTTTTCTAGCACAATTCTCCTGTCTTTGACTTCCAGTTTCTCCATCAAACCTCTTCGGTTCAATGAAATATACTCCTGGGCATACTGATATTCCGGTCGTATGCCTGACGTGTAGTGCTTCACTTCCAGATTGTGTGACAGGCATTTCTTTTTTTAAGTGTTCTTTTTCAATCGCTAGGGCAGTTCCAACTTGTTGACTCTTACGGTATTAATACGTATTAATATATTAATATTAATATATAAATTAATTATAAAGAAATTATGCATGTATCAATGAACTTGAACTGCAGTAAATTACTACTCTCTCTCCAGTTCCTGGCGACCCGGAACTAGGAGATGGAAGTGTTCTATTCTATGCTATTCTTCCTGATAAGTTGGGTTCAATCCATTCGCCGAGATACCTAAATTTCTCAGTCCTCTTGATTTTGATCTCTTCTGCTAGCGTTAATTAATTCATTAATTATTCATTCACTCATTAATTAATCATTCATTCATTGTCCTGCATTCAACCACATGCAATGATCTCACCCTTTCTGCTGGAGTTCGGTAGATATAGGCGAAGAGCATTCCACTCATTAAATCATTCAATCCCTCATTCATTCATTCATTCATTCATTCAATCGGTCGCTCATTCATGTCTGTTGTGAATTAAAGATAACATTATTCAGAGTAGTGACACAAATAAATATTTGCACTATCAAAAACTAATAGAGGCAAGATAGATTTTGTCCTAGACTATATAACAATTTTAATGTCTGGAACAGAAATATGAAAATAAAAATCTTAGAAACTACAATTTATAGATGAGGTGTAAATATTGAGTAGGCGTAATTGTAATATTTAACTTATTAATATATACATTAATTATAATAAAATTATGCATGTATCAAAGAACTTGGACTGCAGTCAATTATTACTCCCTCTCCAGTTCCTGGCGACCCGGAACGAGGGGATGGGAGTGTTCTATTCTATGCTATTCTATTGACCGTATATCAGTTCTTTCTTCGTCAACTCTACCCCTGACGGGTTTATATTTGAGTGGTTTAGGGAATCTTTCATTACTTCTTCACCTTTCCCTCACTATTCAAATACATTCATTCTTTGAAATAACATACCTCTTACTTTCTTTTTATTCTAAATGATTTTAAGAGAAAATCCTTTCCTAATTGTACTTCCGTTAGATGTAATGTTATATCTGAATGCTTCGAAAGATGTTATTCCTGGGGTCAGCCGTGCTTTAGTAGAACTTCATATCTCAGAGAGTAAAGCAGTGACAGACTGACTCCTCATCTCACCTCAACATCATCATCATAACTCCGTCTTTCAGTGATGAAATTGAACAAGCACGTGACATTTTCGACTAGTTACTTTCAATGCACCCGATCTTTTTCTTCATGACGTGATAGACACAGTGTTCTATTAATTCTCTTTCCCACCTGACCGTCTATCTATCGCAGTGGGAGTTTTGCATTACAACCACTTCCTTGAACTTTTGCCTGAAAAATAGTTTTATAATAATAATAATAATAATAATAATAATAATAATAATAATAATAATAATAATAATAATAATAATAATAATAATAATAATATTGGCTTTACCTCCCACTAACTACTCTTACTGTTTGCCGGGACACCGAGGTGCCGGAATTCAGTTCCGCAGGAGTTATTTTACGTGCCAGTAAACCTACCAGCACGAGGCTGTTGTATTTGAACACACCTTCATTCAAATACCACATGACTGAGCCAGGATTGAACCTGCCAAGTTGGGGTCCGAAGGCCAGCGCATCAACCGTCTGAGCCACTCAGCCCGGCCCATCCCCTATTTTGGATCACCTGAAACTGAGGAGGAAGTAATCATTTTTTTAATCCAAAATGTATTTTGCTACGTGCACTCTATTACTAAACTAAACATAGCTATTTACTTTAATTGGAGTTGACTATTCTGTTGTAAACCAGCAATTAAATAATAAATAAATAAATAAATAAAGAAATTAAACAAATAAATAAATAAATAAATAAATAAATAAATAAATAAATAAATAAGGAAATAAGTAAATAAATAAATAAATAAATAGATAAATAGTGAAAAATAATGAACTGCACCAGGTGAAAAAATATGTCATTGGACATTCCGGCACCAAAATCCATACATTAAATAAATAAATAAATATATATATATATAAATAAATATTGTTCTCATGCTCATAAAGAATCACTTTATACTAAACATGTCGATTCATAAGTTGATTTTAGAGAATTATGCAATGCATCAAAACATACCTATTCGTAATACTTCACTACAATCACTTAAGTCGTGTAGACTGGCCAATTACGAGTGTAATTGTGTACCTACCTGGCTGATATAAGCTAGACACGCAAAAGTTATGATTGAAATATCGATCGGTAAAACGTGCTGCCAAGAGCTTAGCGTGATACGGGCACTGCGGTTTGGATTAACGGCTTCTCTTATTTACACTGTAGCTGATAGAATGTTCCGCTGCTGCCTCTTTGAAATCTCTCCTATAGTTAGACTTTTAAACAATAACTATTAACCTCGGAAGAGAAGTTGTTGCACAGCTCATAAATTGCTCCTGAGGTTAATATATTTGCCTCCAATTTGGCAGGGCCATTTTTGTTTCGCTGTTGTTCTTGAATGGATTTAAGTCCTGTAATCTGATGTACTCAAGGGCAAGATGTGGGGAATTGCCTTGGTTTGTGTATGAGGCACAACCCTGGCATTCGCGTGGAACTGAGGCGAATTACTTGGTCATCAGTGTATAGACGTGTTCTACATCAACAGAAGAAGGCAAACTGCAACTAAACTTCACTGAATTCCCTTTCACGTCCTCCACTTCTTGTCACTGCAGTTTAATTTTTGTAACTATAGTAGATGTAGTAAGTGAAATTGATTCAAGTTGCAGTAAAGCTAAGCTTCTGTAAGAAGGAAGTCAGATCTGGTACGGAAGTATCTTTATATTGGTCTGTTTTCAGATCAACTTTATTTTACTTGTGCAAAAGCTGGGTGGACTCCAGATATCTTATTCATAAGGTAGGAGTAATATACATGAATGTAGCGACAATGATTGCTGGTACAAACAGGTGGGTACAATGGCAGGAGGGTACTCGGAATGAGATAAAGGCTGAGTTAAGAATGAACTCGGTGGATGAAACTGTACGCATAAACTGGCTCCGGTGTTGGGGTAATGTGAGGTAAATGTAGGAGGATAGGTTACCTGGGAGAATAATAGACTCTGTTATGAGGGGTAAGAGAAGTAGAGGGAAACCTAGACGACGATGGTTAGACTCAGTTTCTAACGATTTAAAGATAAGAGGTGTAGAACTAAATGAGGCCACAGCAATGGTTGCAAATAGAGGATTGTTGCGACGTTTAGAAAATTCACAGAGGCTTACAGACCGAACGCTGAAAGACATAACGGTCTATATTGAAGATGTATGCATGTAGTAGATAACATTGCTTCTCAAGACTTGGTTCACTGAGCTCGATATCTGCAGTCGCTTAAGTGCGGCCAGTATCCAGTATTCGGGAGATAGTGGGTTTGAACCCCACTGTCGGCAGCCCTGAAGATGGTTTTCCGTGGTTTCCCATTTTCACACCAGGCAAATGCTGGGGCTGTAACTTAATTGAGGTCACGGCCGCTTCCTTCCCTCCTAGCCCTTTCCTGTCCTATCGTCGCCATAAGGCCTATCTGTGTCGATGCGACGTAATGCAGCTAGCAAAAAAAAAAAGATTTGGTTCCACTGACCTTGATAACCTCAAAGAAAGTGAACCAATCAATGTTTTGTAACTCTCTTTTTCAAACCTATAAAAATTATGTATTTTATTAGTGATCTTGTTCTTTCTTATTCGGTCTTTTAATATTAGATCTGGAGTGAATATTGTGCCACAGTATTTCTTCGGAAGTCTTGTCTCAATTCGGCTCCAATATCAATTTAGCGTTATTAGATAAATTTTAAGGTCTTAACGCGACATCCTTCATTAGGATCTCGAAATTTTTCCTAAATATACTCTCTAAAAATATAGCGTCACATTCAAGAAATAATTTCACCCATTATTAACATTGCACTGATATTTTTCACAGACTGCTTTAGAGTTACATAATCGAAACGAGCTGGGTTTTTTCGTAATACTCGTGAATACCCCCCAAAAAACCTATCTGTTGTTTGGTAGCAATGTTTTTATTGTAGATACGGATTTCATTTCACATATCACAAAATACAGGTGACACGAGGGGGAAGGAATGTGTAGTTATCAAGTTCTGTTTTCGTTTAAGTATACAGCGTCCGAAACGTATGAATAATATTAGATTCTTACTAACTCGTATTTCACTATTAAGGTGGTTCAAGGACGAAGATTTTCCTGTCTTTAATAAAGTGGTAGTGACGGTCCTGCATCTTCTGTCACAGAAATCAGCATCGGTACAGCTGCTCTGATTGGATTAATCGGACAACAATATTAAAATATAATTAATGAAAATAAATCAGCCTTCAAATCTCATTTTTAGCTAGTTAACATAAGGAGAGCCTGGCTAAATGGCTCAGACGGTTAAGGCGCTGGTCTCCTGACCCTAACTTGGAGGTTAGATCCTGGCTCAGTCCGGTTGGTACTTACAGGTGCTCAAATACGTCAGCCTCGTGGCGGTAGATCTACCGGCACGTAAAAGAACCCCTTGTTTGTTTGTTTTGTTTTGTTTGTTTGTTCATCCCTTGTCCCGTTTCTCTACGGGGTCGGGTATGAGGTGAGATGAATCTACCGTGCGGATTTTTATGGCCGCATGCCCTTCTTGACGTCAACCTCATCAGAGGAGTTAATTAGGTGAAATTCATGACGTGATACTTGATAGTAGAAAGGGAGAGTGTGAAACTCGGTGCGTGCACGTAGCCCACTCCTGTGGAGTAGCACCAACGGGTCTGCTCAAGGCTCAACGTCCCCATCCGAGGTTGAATCGCCATCAATAGCATCATATGCCCTCACTCCGTATGATTACTGCGTAGAGGTTTGGAATTTAATCCAGGCTTTTGGAACGCAATCTAGTGATTAGAAATGGTATACCACCACCTCCCCTACCCTGCTGGCCAACATGCTGATGGTGAAAAATTTTTCGACCAACGGGTCTCGAACTGGCTAGCCACGGTGTCAGACCGTTTATACTTCAACGCTTTAACGATCATGGCCACCAGGTGGGCTGCGCAAAAGAACTCTTGCGGGACAAAATTTCGGCACCTCTCTGAAAAACGAAAAAGTAGTTAATGGGACGTAAAGCCAATAACATTATTATTAACATAATGTCATAAATATCATGAAGGCTTCCAGGAATGAATGCAGGGAGAAACGTTGAATAATAAGCTCAATGGTTTACCCTTCCTGACCACACACGCACGTTGCTGATGCGTTCTATCCCCAATTGTAGTTTGATCGGGGTTTCTCGATATATTGGGTCAGAAACACTGTTTTCGTAGGAGGTCACTGCCCTTCAGCATCCTCGTCGGAACTTAGTGGTGCGTGGTCGTTCTGGAAGTCTTCTCTGACCACTCATTCTTTCAGAATGCCAGCAGTAATACAGGCTGTCTCCGAGATCCGACCCGTTGATATAGTGGGTGACAGAGTTCCTGATGGAGATGAAGTTGTCTAGATCCTCTCTACTTCACCCGGCAACGCTTTCTTCCTCTTTAGTTGCAGTGACGGTATGTAGCTGAGGACAGGTAACCAGTGACATAGGGCCGAGTTCGCCAGTGATGCTGCTCATTGTATCGCTCATTTTACCTTTTGGATCTGTGTACTGTTGTAATTCTGTGTGAAGAAATATTGACATCATTCCTCAGTGAAATCATAGGAATTTCATATTATGCAGCAACATCTGCATAACCGGTGCGGTGTTAGTTCTGTTGTGTTCCATGTCTGTTTACTCCTGAGGTAAATGCTGTTCTATTGGAGACATGTCGTTAGGTGCATCTCTTCTGAAATTATGCAATTATATACGGTGATGGCTTATGAGTACTTTTCTTTGACTGTCGGCCTTGTGTAAGACTTATTCATAAGAAAAATAAATAGGAACATTTCAAATTTCAAAATACATTTCACACTATAACTGCGACTATCGAAAACAGGCGTATGTAGTAGTTCTTGTATACAATTCATATTAGCGTATATGAAATTTACCCTTGGCTTAAACGTACATAAAAATTATTGCATAGTATCGTAACACTTTCTAGAATAGAATATAAAAGCGCAATCAACGAAAATAAAAGCATGGACAACTGAATAAATGTCTTTTGACTCACAGAGTTACCATTAGATACGAGAAAGTGTAAAATTATGAATTTACTGGTTCGATACCGTCGTTATTCACAATTGGCAACCATGTCGATTGTAGGATTACCTGGACTCTCAAAGCTTCAAACGTTGTTATGTAAACTCATTACAAAACTCAGAGAATATTTCTGAAACATAGCTTAATTAATGCTGTTAATATGCACAACTAACAAGAAGCCATTTATATATTGTTCTTAAGCAGTTATATTCGAGACCTTCAAGAACGAAATAAAGTTTTAGACTGACACATAATTTCAGGTGATCTCATTCCTTGCATATTACATAGAATCTTGTCTCGATCAATCACAACAGATCAATGTTAACTAAGTTCCTACAAACTGTATTTCTGTGTTTCTCCTAGAGAGTATGCATATCTGCACTACAAACCTGTCAGAGGTGATGCGTAACCAGCGTATGACAGGCTCCTCTCGTGGAGATGGTTACCCCAACTATATGAGTATTTGTTCCTATCTCTAGCGTGAGATTAAACGCACGTTCAGATAACGTCAGCTCTGGCGATCGACTGGATGTGGGTGTATTCGACCGGGCAGCAATAGCATTATTGTTGAAATGAGCTTAGTATTAAAAATTCTCTTCATAATTTAGAAACATGGTGATGTGAATAAAATGGCCATCGGCAAAGTGCTGTACTTCAGGAAGAACACCGGTGTAGTTCACACACATTATTCCAGTTTTCAATCCTGATACTGTTATATGAAGTTCATGAGGCGTTGGAAATTCTACCACGGAATTGAAAATGCAAATTAAGTTAAATTTGCCCTATCCGTTTCACAGTTACTAGCGCGGAAACCTGCAGGGCGTGTTTAAACGTGAAATGAACATAACAATATCAGTCCATTGATTATATTTTTCGAAAGTATAAGTTATGGAGGTACATGTTCGTAATTTATATACACATTACAATAGAATATTGTAAAAAAAATCTGTACCTGAGCTATGTAAGAGTAAGAGTAATTTGTTTTTATGACAATAAAATACGAATGGACCATTTTAAGTGTAAATTATATTAATTGATGTGTTCAGTGGTCAAAATTACTCAAGATATATAGAAAACAATAATGAAAGTTCACTGCCTAAGCAGCAATGCATCAAAAATGCTCTACAAGTGACGCGTCTCCTCTCTCCTGTAAAATGACTAAAATGTGACTTACGTTGGTTTAGTTCTCAGTTAAAGAATGTTAAGATCTGTCAACAGTGGGATTTGAACCCACTATATCCCGAATATAAGCTGCCAGCTACGTGACCCAAACATTATTATTATTATTATTATTATTATTATTATTATTATTATTATTATTATTATTATTATTATTATTATTATTATTATTATTATTATTGTAGTTATTATTTTTATTAGTAATATTAAGGAAGATAAAAACTAGATACATGTAGAGATCGTTAACTGAGAGCTACACCAACGTAAGTCACATTTTAGTCATTATTCCGTCCCTCGAATCTTACACAGCAACTGTTGGCTCTACCTGATGCAACATGCAATCACTCGACACTCTCTACCAGCCGTGCCGGCTGTGATGTGAAATACTGACGGTTGGCCATGACTGAGAGACATATTATCAAACAAGGGCGTTACATTACATATGGTCGGTGTGATCTTCGAGTCTTGTGTGAAATATTGGAAGACATATTTATGATCGTTTGATGATTCCAAATGGAAATTGAACACGGTTTTATCATTCTATAATAATAATAATATAATGTTATTTGCTTTACGTACCACTAACTTCTTTTACGGTTTTCGGAGACGCCGAGGTGCCGGAATTTAGTCCCGCAGGAGTTCTTTTACGTGCCAGTAAATTTACCGACACGAGGCTGACGTATTTGAGCACCTTCAAATACCACCGGACTGAGCCAGGATCGAACCTGCCAAGTTGCGGTCATAAGGCCAGCGCCTCAACCGTCTGAGCCACTCAGCCCTGCCATTTTTTATCTTTCTTATCGTCCTACTGAACCCTTGAACTTACCATTCCATCGTTGGTCGGCCACGGCTGCTATAGTAGAACAATTTAGAACTCTTAAATCTTGGGTCGTTGCGGGAATAAATTCGGTCACGATCTTAACCAAACGATGGGGTTCAGAAGAAAGCCTAACTACTTGAAATGAGGAGCAAAAAATGTGCTTACTAACTTTTATTAAACTGAAAGAGCACGATAACATCGTTAATTTAATATGCATTCTTGCCACAAAAATATATATAAAATTGAATTATTAATTTTTGAAAAGTTCCAAACACAGTCACATTACATCACGTCACTTCGTTTCTTCCAATGTCGAAGAGTTGCTTCGGAGGAGCTAATATGTTAGTGGACAGCGAAACTGAAAAACTGAAAAAGGGAAGACCTGAAAACCGGGCGCCTATTTTCCAAACAAGAACTGAGAGTTAATCCACACGATCCGTGGAAAATCTGACTTTTAACCATTAGAACGCCTGATTTTCTCTTAATTAAGGTTATCCACCAGTCAAATACCCTTCACGGATACGGAACATCCGCCGAATGGACCCTTAATCGAACCAAACTGACTATCAGTTGCTTTGGATAGGTTGCGAAATATTATGGGAAAGCATGGTGTTCACTACAAGTTAATGGCATCATTCACAATTGAAATAAAATTCCACCATGTATTTGTCATTCATGACACCCTTAAGTGATACGTTAATCCCGATGCTAACTGTGCATCACCCAAACAACTGTTCGGAAGGAACCAACAACAACATGATCCGAGAGGACCTTACGTTAAGTCGTTCTAAAGGAACAAAACTGCGAAATGCAGGAAACACTTACTAATCACGCATTTAGAAGAAATGCCAAACACTGAAGTTAATCAAAAAGTGAAAAGTCACTTGAAAATATTATTATTGAACCGATTTTCAGGTTAAAAATGGGTTTATTATGCTTAATAAATTTACCAGTCCACGCTAAAATTTACTACAAATTTAAGGAATTCTTTCCCTTGACAACAATGCTACCAGTACAGATCTCTCTATTTACTGTCTGTCCCAACACACTACTGGTAAACTGATTACTTACTTACTTACTATGAATAAGAATGAAAATACGACAAGGTGAAAATAAAATAAAATACTGGCTGACGAATCGAAACCGCATTCGCAACTCAAGTCTCATTCTAAAACACTGAGTGTCAATATGCACACCATCAAACGAAAACGGACGTTAAAACGAGAAACAATGAAGTTCGTAAAAATAAATTAACATCTCAAAGTCATACAGCTTAACACGCACGAAGAAACACAGTAAAAATATTTAATCTAGATCGGGTCGGTGTCCCATACTTGGACAGCCCTCATTTATCAACAACAGTCCCGTTATCTCAATGAGAGCTTCGCATAGACCCTCTACAATAAATCATATCGTACTGTAATGGCTACCTTCCACCAGGCCACTTCACAAAAGAAACAAAAGAAAACATCTAAACCGAGACTTGAGCGTGTACAGCTACCATCCCAGACCTATCGTCGGGCTCACTTGAAATCTGTACACCCTAAACCTAATCAGTATATACATGATGCCTTCCAAATCCTATCGTCGGGCGTGACCTAGGACGTCTCATCACCAATGACTCCAAGAATAAACACGTGACGTCCTAAATCTATCGTTGGGCGTCAAAGTGGGTCGCACCACGTCTCCCTTAACATATCAGGCGAACCGCAATTTCCAACAAACCTCCAACAGTAACACTGAATCTGGTCAGACAAAAAATACGCACGACGGAACCCACGTCTCTATCAAAAAGAATACAAGTCGAAACACGGTAAGTGCCTACCTCTCGAAAAAAAATACAAGTGTCTACCTCATCATAATATGTGAACTCAAAAATAAAATAGACGTGACGAACGATTCTCCACCTCGAACACAATCTCAACCTGTGCACTGAAGTGTCAGGGTTGCCAATGAAAATTCCCAACACACGTTTCCCTTTTAGTGGATGCCTTCAAAATAATAATCATCACCATTACATTCGAAATTCGCAGATCGCCTATCATCAATTCCAACCATCTTATCCATGACCTCTCCAATGAACAAATTAAATATAACCCAACCGTGTGTCAAAATTGCTCTTCAATCCGTGAGGCCGTACCTTATCTTAACAAAAATCACTGGATGTTTACTACCCAGACCTTTACATTTTACTAGAGTCGTTTTCACTTGGAATCGTTCTATCAATTTACAATGCTTCACATCATAGTCATCTCAAATTCGGATTGATTGCGGAAAACAATACAGCCTGTTTCACACAGCCTGTTCCTGAATACTTCCTCTACAAAAATGTCTCAACACTCTTTCTCATCGCTTTATTTCAGCGGTAACACTTCTCTCTCATCTCCACGTACATATAAATCCATCGCTTTCAATCCCTTTTCCTTCAAGATCCTTTTTCATACATCGATCCCCTGGTGAAAACGACAACCATTATTAAGCACATCTCTGACTTTACTATTATTACGACTTTCGAACCTCAAAAATCCAAGAGCACACATCGACCTTTCGCAATTCAAGTATACACGATGTCTCAAAATTTTCTTCCCATTAACGACTGTGACTCTAACAAATTTTCTTGACATTATCTAAATATGCCTACGATCCTTGTAAAAATAACTGGTTAAATGTAATTTAACAGAGAGGAATTTCCTTATCCCGCGGTAAACATTATTATTATTATTATTATTATTATTATTATTATTATTATTATTAACCAGCATTTCTGAATGCAACTGACACCTGAGATTACAATATTCGCCACGACAAATTTACACTTATAACGTTCACAAATCCGTACTTTGAATGATATCTCATCTCAACACCAAATTTTAAGCGTCGCATTTACCGTTCTTGACATGAACTTTACACACTGAAATTTTTCACACGCTGACCAAAATTTACAACGCCTTTCGCCTGATAATTACGAATATCACCCGACAATCATCTGGAAATTTGGTTAGGACAGACAGTAACTAACTAAACTAACTACAACATAATATAAAATAGACAGACCTGCACATTGGTGACATTCTCAGCATTCTGATTACATCATCTCCAGCAACCTCGCACTTAGCCCCTCATTTTCACAGATAACATTTTCATATTTAAAAACTCACTCATCCAAACACTACCCTTCACACACACACGAGATTAAAAATTACCATAAATAATGCACTTTCTTTGTAACTTGCACCACGAACTTCCCTCGTTCTGCAGTCGGCTATAACTGTCTGATGCGTCTCCCAGAGTGGTTTCTCTCCCCGTTGTTTCAACAAGAACAGGTGTTCGGCCGATAAGGGAGTCGAACTATTTTGAATCGCTTCCCCCAGACCTTCTTCACTTACAAGAGTACAGGAAATGATAAAAATAAAATCTGCTGTGTATTTTTCAACCAGCCTACACCTTCCCAGTTCGTCTGCAAACGTTCACAGCTTCTCCAATTCACTTTTCTTCTTACTAAAATATATGGACTTTAGCCACGAGCATGTATTGAATTATTGTCGGTCAATCTGGCGCGAAATTCTAATGACGGCGGGCACAAGCTCCCGCGGCTTCAAGTTCCAGATTGACACTCAAAAATCTACGGTGGGGGGTTTCTTTTATAATTTCCGGAAGGACGCTATCCCCTCTATGAGGCTCGGTTGTGAAATCTGCCAAATTTACTTCTAATAGACCAATTTTGATAAGATTTGTCCCAAAACTCCGGACAGACTTGCACTTATGTTAGGTGTTAATTTTATAATTTTTCTGCACTCACAACAGGAGAAATAAATTGTTTCTGCCCGTGCGTTTCGCGCGTTTTTCTTCTGCCCACGACCTTGGCACGTGTAACTAGCTCGCTGTTCTCACGCTAACACACACTTGGGCTTAACTGCATCTAAAATTGTCCCTGGTGTCACTACCGTCACAGAGGGTGTATGAATAATTTTGCTTATTTATTTCTTCCTTTACTATCTTGTCAAAATCCCTCGTTGTGCAGAATTCATTAATTTAGAAAATTGTCGGGCACTCGAGTTCCACCGAGGTGTCCCGGCAATCCACGAGCTCGCCTTGCGGGAACCTTCCCACGCAACATCGGGCTCTGGGGAGCGCAAAATGGCTGCCCTCAAACATACAGTAGTTTCTGAATACCAAATAAATATTTGGGAAAAATAAAAATTTTTCTCACCGTAGAATTATGGGTTCATAATCCACCTACAACCACGAAATGTTTACCCAGAAAGGGGAAACATTTAAACAAATATATTCCTTCAAAATTCTAAAGTGTACATGGGAATTTTGATACAGATGAACCATGATTCTACGTAAACTTTCCCAGCCGATCTCACTCTTGACGTAGGGCTCTGTTATTTTCACATATTTCCCTGTTTTCTTCTTCCAACAATAGGATTGCGTTACAGATGTCATCAACAAAGTCTTCTCTTAAGAATGAACATTGTAAACATTCAGCGTCTTCCTCTTCTTTACTCCCACTGCTTGCCTGTCCTTGGAGTGGTGCCTCGACCTGTCTTCCTCTCGACGTGACGATCATATTTACTGGTTGTACCTCTTCTTCTTCTTCTTCTTCTTCTTCGGTGACCATTTCCCCAGCTGGTAAGACTGCGTCATCCTATAGTGGAATTCTTTCTTCGGCTCTATGATCAATCTTTAAATTTCTCGTTGGGTTGCGGTCATCATTGAATTGGGAGTTGCTAGGAGTCTGTTTCTGGCTGTTATCGATGTTATGTGCGTCATTTGGTCGTCTCTCCTTCAGGATCTGGGATGAAAGACTCTGAACCTCTTCCTACTGGGAATTTGAAGTTGGTTTTCTTCTATCAAGCGTCGACATTGACTCCTGCTCAAAATCTGGCGCAAACGGGTTCAGACCGGAGTTTCGTTGGTCTTGCCTATGTGCCTTCTGGAATTCCAGACTTTCAGCCCCGAAACAGTCGGTGTTGACGTCCTGGCGCTGTATAGCCCCCTGCCATTTTTTCCTTTCGTGGTCCTTCCTTAACCCGTCGGTGTACTGAACACGTTCACGGTACCGTTCATCCTCATCACGGCGGAAGTTCTGGGTTCGATTATTTCCCCAGTCCCTGCGGTTATTAAGTCCATTCCTGAAATTCCTCTGGTTTTCTCTGTCCCCATCATATCGCCTCCAATAAGGGTTCCTCCTCTGTGGATAATTCCAATTGCCCCTACGCCTTTTCCAATCCTCATTTCGTGGATGCGAGGGTTCCCAATTATTGCGAAACTCACGCCTCCGCTCAGTCGGCTGTGGTTTCCCCTGCTCAGGTGCCTCTGGACTTCCCTCTGGGACCTGGCTAACAGTGTTTACATGTTGCTCGTGCGATCGTCCCCCTCTGGGTGCTATTTGATTATGGGTATGATCCAATTGCCTAAGGATCATCTCTGCCTGCATGGGGGTCTCTACCTTTGATGCAATGAGCATCCTTTGTACTTCGGGAGGTAACTGTTTCTGGATGGCCTGTACCAACTCTTGCTCCGAGGGCGGCGCCTCAAGTTCTCTGAACTTTACCATTTGTGCAATAAAGTATTCACTGAACTTTGTAGGGCCTATTGCATTATACCGACGTGAGTATAGCTCTAATCTAAGACTCTGCTGAATTTCCGTACTCCAAAATTTATTGAGAAACGCCCTCTGGAATTCATCAAAGGTATCAAAGTGGTATCGGAAGCCTTTAAACCATAAAAGTGGTGCCCCCTCTAAATATCTTTCAGCTACCCTCAACTGACGTTCCTCAGGAATCTTGGCGTCCCGGATGTACTCCCTGAGATCCTTAAGGAACCCCTTTGGCGTGGTATGTGGACCTCCATTAAATTTCTTGGGCTGGTCCTCATGTAACTTGATCATGTTAATAACGTTGGTGACCCCTGAGCTTTGAGATCGACTGGTATCTACATTCGAGTTCTGACCGTTGTTATTCACATGACTGATATTTGGTAATTGACCACTGAGGTCAGAGTTAACAGCTGTCGAGGTTTGACTTAATACTTTGTCCACCTTGGACTGCATATCTACCACGCTGCTAATCCAACTGCTCACTTCGCTCTTAATGAACCCAACTTTCTTGTCTGTCTCTTCCTGGGCTGACGTGATTTCCCTTAAATCCTGTTCTATACTAATCTGCCTGTCATTGAATTCCCTGGTATGTTCATTTTTCATTTCAACTAACTCCTCTTGAATTTCTTTAATTAAAATTTCGGAGTCCTCATTAGCCGCTTGGAGTTTACTAATTGCTTCCTCATTAACTTGCAACAGTTTCTTCTCCATGATTTCGGTTTTTGCCAATACCTGACTCTCCAATTCCACACTAATTTTATCTACCTTGTTATTCAGTGACTGAATGTCCGCAGATAATATTTGACGTTGTTCCTCTATTATGGTTAGCGTTTTCCCCTTTTCCTTATCACTGGAGATCCGCATCTCTACGACCTGTTGTGTAATGTCGTCCTTAAATTCAACCTGACTGTCAATCAGCTGTTTATGCGCCGCCTGGCTCTCCAGTAAATGCTTGTCAAGTTCCTTTCTCATCTCATCCTGACTATCGCATAACCTACTGTACATGTCGTGGCTTTCGTCAAAACGCTTGTCCATATCGGTTTTTAAACTGTCATGGATTTTAGAAAACTGTTTGTCGAAATCGTTCTTTAAACTGACCTGCACTTCCGCAAATTGTTTATCAATCTCATTCCTAATTTCCACTCGGCTATCATCAAAACGCTGGTTGAGTTTACCTATCTCACCCCTAACTTCCTCTTTAAGTTCGGTGCACATAGTGTATGTCTCACGAACTACGTTCTTCAATCCAGCCTTCAACTCATCACTAGACTCTTTACACCTAGCCTGGGTATCCTCGATACTACTCTGTAACTCCTCACGAGTGTCTTTCAAACTCGACTGCAACTCCTCAATCTTACCATCCAAACTTTCATTATGAGCCTTCATGTCCTCTCTCAAATTCTCACTCTGGACTTTCGCGTCCTCCATCTTACTATCCAAACTATCTATCTTACTATCCAAACTATCTAACATTTGCCCTTTCGTATCCTCCATCTTACTACTCAAATTCTCATTCTGGACTTTCATGTCCTCTCTCAACTTATTATCCAAACTATCTATCTTACTATTTAAACTCTCATTTGTCTTAATATTTAACATCTCATTATGAACTTTCATGTCCTCCATCATCTGCTTTAGCAGATCCACGGTCACCTGACCTTCCATCTCACAATACCACAAAGAATACAATAATGAGTACGCTGGCTGTCGATGCAACCAGAATACTCCAAACTACTAAGGAAAGAATTCACTATTTACTGCGTTTTCACATACAAACGCTGTTATAATTTAATACCGAAACTGACAACATTCCAACAGTTGTCTTATAAAGTTTTTGTTTACATGGCTGGTATCACAAAATTGTTTAATGAAAAGGAAATTCTGAAGTTAATAAGTTACTCTGGATAAATATCCCAAATAGTTTCGCTTCCGTAAATTAAGTAAATAAAGAACATGTTAGCGCATAAACTTTGAATGTAATTCAGCATTACCACTTCCAAAACTTATATTGGCAACATGACATAAGCTTCAATACAGCTTTAAATACTGGTTTCCTAAAATGCATTGTGACTGTTATTATTATTATTATTATCTACCAAGTAGTTACGCTCCTCATTAAACGTATTAATATCTAGCACTCTCATTGGGCATAATTCGTTTAACTGTGGCTCAGCCATAATTTTCACCCGCTTGTATTATTTATAATGTGGCTTAAGCCTCAACATTATTTTATATTTTTCTCACATTTATTCTCAATGGATAATTTCATTATCGTTATCGTGACATCGTATCGTTATCGTCACTTTGGGCTCCTCATCGTTATCGTGACATTAAGGCCCCACGTTGGGCGCCACTTCTACTGAACCCTTGAACTTACCATTCCATCGTTGGTCGGCCACGGCTGCTATAGTAGAACAATTTAGAACTCTTAAATCTTGGGTCGTTGCGGGAATAAATTCGGTCACGATCTTAACCAAACGATGGGGTTCAGAAGAAAGCCTAACTACATGAAATGAGGAGCAAAAAATGTGCTTACTAACTTTTATTAAACTGAAAGAGCACGATAACATCGTTAATTTAATATGCATTCTTGCCACAAAAATATATATAAAATTGAATTATTAATTTTTGAAAAGTTCCAAACACAGTCACATTACATCACGTCACTTCGTTTCTTCCAATGTCGAAGAGTTGCTTCGGAGAAGCTAATATGTTAGTGGACAGCGAAACTGAAAAACTGAAAAAGGGAAGACCTGAAAACCGGGCGCCTATTTTCCAAACAAGAACTGAGAGTTAATCCACACGATCCGTGGAAAATCTGACTTTCAACCATTAGAACGCCTGATTTTCTCTTAATTAAGGTTATCCACCAGTCAAATACCCTTCACGGATACGGAACATCCGCCGAATGGACCCTTAATCGAACCAAACTGACTATCAGTTGCTTTGGATAGGTTGCGAAATATTATGGGAAAGCATGGTGTTCACTACAAGTTAATGGCATCATTCACAATTGAAATAAAATTCCACCATGTATTTGTCATTCATGACACCCTTAAGTGATACGTTAATCCCGATGCTAACTGTGCATCACCCAAACAACTGTTCGGAAGGAACCAACAACAACATGATCCGAGAGGACCTTACGTTAAGTCGTTCTAAAGGAACAAAACTGCGAAATGCAGGAAACACTTACTAATCACGCATTTAGAAGAAATGCCAAACACTGAAGTTAATCAAAAAGTGAAAAGTCACTTGAAAATATTATTATTGAACCGATTTTCAGGTTAAAAATGGGTTTATTATGCTTAATAAATTTACCAGTCCACGCTAAAATTTACTACAAATTTAAGGAATTCTTTCCCTTGACAACAATGCTACCAGTACAGATCTCTCTATTTACTGTCTGTCCCAACACACTACTGGTAAAGTGATTACTTACTTACTTACTATGAATAAGAATGAAAATACGACAAGGTGAAAATAAAATAAAATACTGGCTGACGAATCGAAACCGCATTCGCAACTCAAGTCTCATTCTAAAACACTGAGTGTCAATATGCACACCATCAAACGAAAACGGACGTTAAAACGAGAAACAATGAAGTTCGTAAAAATAAATTAACATCTCAAAGTCATACAGCTTAACACGCACGAAGAAACACAGTAAAAATATTTAATCTAGATCGGGTCGGTGTCCCATACTTGGACAGCCCTCATTTATCAACAACAGTCCCGTTATCTCAATGAGAGCTTCGCATAGACCCTCTACAATAAATCATATCGTACTGTAATGGCTACCTTCCACCAGGCCACTTCACAAAAGAAACAAAAGAAAACATCTAAACCGAGACTTGAGCGTGTACAGCTACCATCCCAGACCTATCGTCGGGCTCACTTGAAATCTGTACACCCTAAACCTAATCAGTATATACATGATGCCTTCCAAATCCTATCGTCGGGCGTGACCTAGGACGTCTCATCACCAATGACTCCAAGAATAAACACGTGACGTCCTAAATCTATCGTTGGGCGTCAAAGTGGGTCGCACCACGTCTCCCTTAACATATCAGGCGAACCGCAATTTCCAACAAACCTCCAACAGTAACACTGAATCTGGTCAGACAAAAAATACGCACGACGGAACCCACGTCTCTATCAAAAAGAATACAAGTCGAAACACGGTAAGTGCCTACCTCTCGAAAAAAAATACAAGTGTCTACCTCATCATAATATGTGAACTCAAAAATAAAATAGACGTGACGAACGATTCTCCACCTCGAACACAATCTCAACCTGTGCACTGAAGTGTCAGGGTTGCCAATGAAAATTCCCAACACACGTTTCCCTTTTAGTGGATGCCTTCAAAATAATAATCATCACCATTACATTCGAAATTCGCAGATCGCCTATCATCAATTCCAACCATCTTATCCATGACCTCTCCAATGAACAAATTAAATATAACCCAACCGTGTGTCAAAATTGCTCTTCAATCCGTGAGGCCGTACCTTATCTTAACAAAAATCACTGGATGTTTACTACCCAGACCTTTACATTTTACTAGAGTCGTTTTCACTTGGAATCGTTCTATCAATTTACAATGCTTCACATCATAGTCATCTCAAATTCGGATTGATTGCGGAAAACAATACAGCCTGTTTCACACAGCCTGTTCCTGAATACTTCCTCTACAAAAATGTCTCAACACTCTTTCTCATCGCTTTATTTCAGCGGTAACACTTCTCTCTCATCTCCACGTACATATAAATCCATCGCTTTCAATCCCTTTTCCTTCAAGATCCTTTTTCATACATCGATCCCCTGGTGAAAACGACAACCATTATTAAGCACATCTCTGACTTTACTATTATTACGACTTTCGAACCTCAAAAATCCAAGAGCACACATCGACCTTTCGCAATTCAAGTATACACGATGTCTCAAAATTTTCTTCCCATTAACGACTGTGACTCTAACAAATTTTCTTGACATTATCTAAATATGCCTACGATCCTTGTAAAAATAACTGGTTAAATGTAATTTAACAGAGAGGAATTTCCTTATCCCGCGGTAAACATTATTATTATTATTATTATTATTATTATTATTATTATTATTAACCAGCATTTCTGAATGCAACTGACACCTGAGATTACAATATTCGCCACGACAAATTTACACTTATAACGTTCACAAATCCGTACTTTGAATGATATCTCATCTCAACACCAAATTTTAAGCGTCGCATTTACCGTTCTTGACATGAACTTTACACACTGAAATTTTTCACACGCTGACCAAAATTTACAACGCCTTTCGCCTGATAATTACGAATATCACCCGACAATCATCTGGAAATTTGGTTAGGACAGACAGTAACTAACTAAACTAACTACAACATAATATAAAATAGACAGACCTGCACATTGGTGACATTCTCAGCATTCTGATTACATCATCTCCAGCAACCTCGCACTTAGCCCCTCATTTTCACAGATAACATTTTCATATTTAAAAACTCACTCATCCAAACACTACCCTTCACACACACACGAGATTAAAAATTACCATAAATAATGCACTTTCTTTGTAACTTGCACCACGAACTTCCCTCGTTCTGCAGTCGGCTATAACTGTCTGATGCGTCTCCCAGAGTGGTTTCTCTCCCCGTTGTTTCAACAAGAACAGGTGTTCGGCCGATAAGGGAGTCGAACTATTTTGAATCGCTTCCCCCAGACCTTCTTCACTTACAAGAGTACAGGAAATGATAAAAATAAAATCTGCTGTGTATTTTTCAACCAGCCTACACCTTCCCAGTTCGTCTGCAAACGTTCACAGCTTCTCCAATTCACTTTTCTTCTTACTAAAATATATGGACTTTAGCCACGAGCATGTATTGAATTATTGTCGGTCAATCTGGCGCGAAATTCTAATGACGGCGGGCACAAGCTCCCGCGGCTTCAAGTTCCAGATTGACACTCAAAAATCTACGGTGGGGGGTTTCTTTTATAATTTCCGGAAGGACGCTATCCCCTCTATGAGGCTCGGTTGTGAAATCTGCCAAATTTACTTCTAATAGACCAATTTTGATAAGATTTGTCCCAAAACTCCGGACAGACTTGCACTTATGTTAGGTGTTAATTTTATAATTTTTCTGCACTCACAACAGGAGAAATAAATTGTTTCTGCCCGTGCGTTTCGCGCGTTTTTCTTCTGCCCACGACCTTGGCACGTGTAACTAGCTCGCTGTTCTCACGCTAACACACACTTGGGCTTAACTGCATCTAAAATTGTCCCTGGTGTCACTACCGTCACAGAGGGTGTATGAATAATTTTGCTTATTTATTTCTTCCTTTACTATCTTGTCAAAATCCCTCGTTGTGCAGAATTCATTAATTTAGAAAATTGTCGGGCACTCGAGTTCCACCGAGGTGTCCCGGCAATCCACGAGCTCGCCTTGCGGGAACCTTCCCACGCAACATCGGGCTCTGGGGAGCGCAAAATGGCTGCCCTCAAACATACAGTAGTTTCTGAATACCAAATAAATATTTGGGAAAAATAAAAATTTTTCTCACCGTAGAATTATGGGTTCACTACTAAAATATGGTTCCCTAAAGCGTCGATAAGATAATTTTGTTTCATTTCCCCCTGTCCAGCCTCCACGTTTTGTGTTCGGTCGTAGTTCATCCTGAACACTTCACCCC
Organism: Anabrus simplex; assembly: GCF_040414725.1. Taxonomy (NCBI): domain Eukaryota; kingdom Metazoa; phylum Arthropoda; class Insecta; order Orthoptera; family Tettigoniidae; genus Anabrus; species Anabrus simplex. Next base: position 300,125,582 of record NC_090271.1, read on the forward strand.
ACGATAGCATCATTTCTCTCTTCAAGCAGTTGCCGACGTTTCACACACAAAAATCAGTACAGACCGTATCAGATTATTTAAAACAAATACGGATAGCGTTTTTTATCCGCAATTTCTTTTCACCTCACTGCAACTCGAGAATATCAAATCAACTTAATTGAGGTGACGTGCTCTCTCAGTATTGTGTCCATCGATACAGATTTTATCCTGATTTTTCACTCGACGTAAGACTGTCATATACTTCGTATGTTAATCGTTGACCAACAGTCCTACCTTCCTTGCTTCCTGTGTTAACATGGGATGTATCGGCAGTCATTGCAGCCAAGAGCGAATAAAGTTAACATTCCGTAGGATGGGTAAATTATTACATACACTACGTATTAGTAAAAGTCATATATATATATATATAATTTTCGTATTGTTCTTCACTCCTTAAATTCAAAATCTGCAACAACGAAAAGAAGCATTAATCTGATATGTAACTTTATGTGAACTCATTCCTAGCACATTACGTAGAATTTTGTCTCGATCAATCAAAGCAGCTTCTTAACTGTTTCCAGAGAAATACTAGTATTTGTGCAGTGCTCTCCGAAGTTAAGCAACATTGGGCGTGGTCAAGAGTTGGATGGGTTGCCACGCGCTGTTGGTGGGGGGGTAAGGGAATGGAGGAGCGGAAAGGAACTGGCCACCCTACCGTACGTAAACTCCGGCTCAGACACACCTCTGCGGAGGTTTGGACCTGCCTTCGGGCAGAATACACCCTTACCTTTTACCTCTGCGAGAGTATACAATACAAAGCTATCAGAGGAGTTGCATATCCAGAGTATGACAGGCGTATGAAAAAATTAACGATTCGTTTGATGGATAAATGTTATTACACGCACTACGTATTACTTCATCACGTCAGATGAATAAATAAAGTCGGTTTAAACTTATAGCCATGTCTTCAGTACAATAACAGTAACCACAACGTCAGAATCTGGCATAACTTAAATTATATCCTAATCGTTCTCATTCTTCAAGTTTGAATACGTCATCGCTTCTAAAAATGTACCCAACCACTTGGAAGTCTACTTGACATTGGCCAACATCGTATCGTCCCACTCGTTTGGTCATGACCTACTACCAGTTCTATCCTAAACATCACTGTGTATTTGTCAGTATTAAGGGATTCTTTTTAGCTTTTCCGCGAAATGCAGTTAAACGTGTGGGTTCCTGCGTCAGCGTAGACATAATCGCAGCATCGGACAGACTTCGCACATTCTCAAATGCTTTATGTTCCGTAGGCCAACATAAAGCAGCAGCATCGAGAACTATTTATAAAAAAAATTTTCATCTGAGGTATAAGCCAGTGAAGGTCTATGGCGATAATTTGATCCTTTCCGAACATGACTTTGCATACTCGTATAGATCACAAAGTTTAAATAATGGGGCTTGATAGGTTAGTAACGTCGGCAATGGCTTACCACCAACGCGGCAGAGTTTTGTATCCCTGGAGAAGCACGTGGGGATCTTTAAAAAATGTCGTTCTGATTCCATAAAAAATTGGTTGTCACGTGTCGATAATAACAGTCACGGGAAAACATAGGTCTGAAGATACAAACGAGATTTCGAAATTCTTAAAATATGCAGATGTTGAATTAATATGTCTTAAAATTTTAATATTTATTATCATTGAGATCATAGCAATTCATTTGATCGCGTATTTATGTTGAGGGCAAAGGCTGGTTGGAAACTCAGCATATCAAGCATAAACTGTTGTAAGGTGCCTAGCTGTAACTGAAGAGACATACTAGAGAAATGAGGAATGAGGAGTTTTCCCACAGCTTTCCTCAGCCAGCCAGGAGGTGCTGTTATATATCATTCTGCAAATGCATTCATAAACTCACCTTATGAGCGAGGGTTTCACTACATTATTGTAGGAACTGGCCGTAGTGTAGCATAGCACAGACCACAGTCAATTTTTCACTCTCAAAGCCAAGGATGAGACAGGTCAATAATAACAACAACTACAACTACAATAATAATAATAATAATAATAATAATAATAATAATAATAATACTAATAATAATAATAATAATAATTTCAAAAACTTACGATTAAGTCGACCGGTGATTACTACTTGACATCTTTGCAGAATTTGGAGTGGACTTGAAAACAACAGATATCATCAAAGAAAATTTAAGACACATTCTCTCAAAAGTGAAATTCATGGGAGAATTCTCTAAGTTATTGGAAATTAAAACTGGAGTTCGACGCTCCGTTCTACTCTAGGCAGAGTAAACCGAATCTTTCTTTGTCTTCTATGGCTGATTAAATTAATGTCGTCGGGTAAACACCAAATGTATCGCCAGAGATCTTTCACATGCCGATATCGTACGATATGCGTGTCTAATGAACTTTGTTCTGCCCTCCAAAAGTCTGACTACCTCTCCGAGGTTTGAACCAGCTGGCTTGAGATAGGAGGCTGAAACTCTACCATGCATCCACAGAGACGACTAGGCAGGTCAATGAAAGTAAAAAAACTATGTGTAGGCCATACCAGCGATCACAGTGCAGTCTACAGGTAGTAACTCACTGGGCAGTATTTAAAGCTAATGAAAGAATTACGATGTTTTTCAGTATCCCTCCATTGATTTTCGCATTATGGTTTATGCTTGCAATGTTCATGGGAATAAAATATAAAAATTACTAATTATTTTCAAAATAGTTGCATATTGTCGAATTATCCAGCGAGTTGGCCTCGTCATTAAGGTCGGGAAGCTGCGTTCGTGCATTTTGGTAGATATTAGGTTCGAATCCCACCGTCGGCAGACCGAAATATGGTTTTCCATGGTTTCTCATTTCCACACTAGGCGATTTCTGGGTCCGCAACTTAATCAAGACCACGGTCACTACTATCGTAGTCCTAATCCTTTCCCATTCTTCAGTCGCCAGAAACCTGCGACGTTAAACTACTAGCAAATGTACGATATAGAACTAGCATTTGCACCCGTTCCTTGCAAGGGAATTTGCAGTGGATTCCATGTTCCCCTCAGGAATTTATGCCAAGTAACATGGCTCTATTCACACATTTAATGCGACATGTTAAAATAATAATTTCCTGCTAAAGCACGTAGCAGTAACGTGAAATATGATGAAGCTGAATAAACTCGAGAGAGAATAGGGACGACCTTCGAATTTATTGTAAGATACAGTTCCTGTTACGAATTTGTGCGAAATTCTCCATGTTTCTCTGGTCGCATTATGTATTTCATACCAGTGGCGTGGCGTTCTGACGTTAATGATACCTCCGTTAATTCCTGTCCTATCGAAAATTGTAAAATGTTTCTTTAGTTTTCCCGTTATCCACCTTTAAGTGACATACACGACATGTCCTACGGGACTTGAACTAAAAATCCACTTCTTAGTAATCATATGTGTTGTTATCCGTCATATGATAAATACGTGCATGGCATAAAGGAACGGAAATAACATTCTTAAAACTTTGTTATATACAGTCTTTTGATAGACCTAATGTTTAATAAAGTACTTCAGAATAGCCTTCCTATAAATACTAACTCCATGTGATTACCATGACATCATATGCACCTAATAACACAATCCTGAGTGAGTAGATTCCAAATACGTAATTAAAGTAAGTCCAGCAGTTTTCCACATTTAGGAATATACTAACAGATAGATAACCAGACAGACAGGCAAACAATAAACGGGGAACTTCTACCTCATGTTTCCTCGGTGTTCAGTTACATTAGGTGTGGTTAATTTTCAACCGAGCGAAATATTATGCATACTCCGATTTTCTCCTGTTATCTATTCTTAAAATAACCATAAGTCTGCGAGGGTGTTGATCATTGGCTGCAGAGCATAAAGCCCGTCGAAAATAGTACATTTCTCGGTCATTTGAAGAGTAATCGAAATTATAACAGCTATTTAAAATGACGGGGCGTTTCACATATAGTCCACGGATTTTACATATAATGAATTGTGTAAGATAAAATTGTAAAAAACTCGTCTAATCTTCCCTATAAATCCCCAGTCTATTCAGAGATTTTTAATTTATATGCATATGGATATTTTATTTTATTGAAGTAAAATTTAGTTTGCTGATACGACTTTAGATGACTTATTATAATAATATATTAGAATATTATAATAACATACCAATAAATATAATAATATGATGGCTTTGATATTTTATAATGATATTAATTCATCATTCGTTGGTCGAGAAACATCTAATGCCTTTACATTCAGGACACAAAATTAAAAATATTAACCATCAACGAGGACATTAAATTTAACCAAGAATGTTTAAATCATAACCTGACTCCTAACTTTGTTAATCTGAAAAGCAACAACACTTCAGATTTCTATCAACGTGGCGTCGAAATAGCACGGAGAACATGGTTAAAAAGTGAAATCAAACCGTACATACAAAGAAGGATCAGTTAAATGAAGAAATCTTCCTCCTTCAGCTACAACTTAAGAACACATTCAATAAAATGGAATGGACCTGTCTTACAACACACATTCACGAATGCATAAGAATTGGGGAAAAAAAGGAAAAAAACAATTCAAAACCAATTAATAAACTTAAGTAAAAAGACATATGTAATACCTTTGATGATGTAGTTCAACACAAATTTTGTGAACCTGCTGTCAACATATCTGACACACTTTTAACCCAAGATGAAACTAACCTATTAAAACTAGGCCACAAACACAATCTTAAACAAAATCTTAATAAATGCCACACTAAAACAGCTAAAAATTGAGACTGAATCAGCTACCAAAAAGTCACGGACAACAAAAAAGAAACTGTAAGACACATAGTAGCAAATGAAATTGATAAAATAAAAAACAAACCAGTCAAAGAAAGAAGTACACACAAAAAACTAATAACTAACCTAAAATCTAAAATCAAAAATAATAACTCAATTATAACTAAAGCAGACAAGGGCAACGTTACAGTTATCCTTAATAAAGACGACCCCATCCAAAAAAACCAATTCAATTCATAGAAACAAACAGCATAAAGGAAATAAATAAGGACCCCACCAGAAATATAAACATAAAAGTAAAAAAAACTGAAGGACACACAGCAAATACACTTAAGAAAATGGAAATTGAAACACCATGAAGGCATTGGTCGTTTGTGTTGATTTTCAAGATATGGAACGATGCCATATAGGTATGTAAACGATGAAAGTTTCAGACCAATTGGATTGTTGCTACAGGTCTCCTCACGTGATTGGTCGCTGAGAAATAACTCCAGTATACGGACTCTGGTGTAGCGTAGTTGACTTGCAGTCTGTACAGTGAACTATTCCCCGTCAAACATGCCTCGACGACAGAGAAGAGCACGCTAGCAACAACTGTCGCCGTTTGAGAGGGCTCGGATAATTGGGCTGTTTGAGGCTGGATAATCGCTAAGGACTGTCGCTGCACGTGTTGGCCGACATGCATCTACGGTGCAACGTGTATGGCAGCAGTGGTCAAATGAAGGTACCCACACTCGTAGACCTGGCACAGGCCCAGAGCGACATACAACTGTGAGAGAGGATCGCCGCATAATTCGGATGGCCCGGATGGAACCCCATGCAACAGCAGCTCAAATTCAAGCAGCTGTGGCACCACACGTTACACAACGAACAGTTGGTAATCACCTGCGTGCAGCTGGCTTACGATCCCGTGTCCCTGCAGAAGGTGTTCCATTGACCCTACAACAGCGACGTGTAAGACTGGCCTGGTGTCGAGAAAGATCGACGTGGCTCGACGAATGGCACAGGGTCGTCTTTAGTGATGAATCGCGCTTCTGTCTTGCCCGCAGTGATCGCCGGAATCGTGTGCACCGACGTACCGGGGAGAAGGGCCGCTCAGATCTTATTGTCGAGAGGCACACAGGGCCAACACCAAGCATTATGGTCTGAGGAGCTATTGGCTTTAATGTGAAATCACAATTAGTGCTTGTTGAGGGCACTATGACTGCTCGACAGTACGTTGATAGGGTACTCAATCTAGTGGTTGTCCCTATGATGGCGAACATTGCTAATGGGATGTTTCAGCAGGAAAATGCCCGGGTTCACACTGCACGCATCTCCAGAGAAGCTCTCCAAACATCACAACCTTAGAATGACCCGCCAGATCCCGGACCTCAGTCCTATTGAGCATGTGTAGGACATGATGGGTCGACAACTGGCCAACCGTCCTCAGCCACCCACAACTCTGGAACAACTGACCCGTGCAGTGCAGCAAGCATGCTCAATATGATTGAGGTCCGGGGATCTGGCGGGTCATTCTAAGGTTGTGATGTTTGGAGAGCTTCTCTGGAGATGCGTGCAGTGTGAACCCGGATATTTTCCTGCTGAAACATCACATTAGAAATTCGCCATCATAGGGACAACCACTGGATTGAGTACCCTATCAACGTACTGTCGAGCAGTCATAGTGCCCTCAACAAGCACTAATTGTAATTTCACATTAAAGCCAATAGCTCCCCAGACCATAATGCTTGGTGTTGGTCCTGTGTGCCTCTCGACGATAAGAACTGGGCCACCCCTCTCTCCGGTACGTGGGCGCACACAATTCCGGCGATCACTGCGGGCAAGACAGAAGTGCGATTCATTACTAAAGACGACTCTATGCCATTCGTCGACCCACGTCGATCTTTCTCGACACCAGGCCAGTCTTACACGTCGCTTTTGTGGGGTCAATGGAACACCTTCTGCAGGGACACGGGCTCGTAAGCCAGCTGCACGCAGGCGATTCCCAAATGTTTGTTGTGTAACGTGGGAGGCCACAGCTGCTCGAATTTGCGCTGCTGTTGCATGGGGTTCCATCCGGGCCATCCGAATGATGCGGCGATCCTCTCTCACAGTTGTATGTTGCGCTGGGCCTGTGCAAGGTCTACGAGTGTGGGTACCTTCATTTGACCACTGCTGCCATACACGTCGTACCGTAGATTCATGTCGGCCAACATGTGCGGCGACAATCCTTAGCGATTATCCACCCTCACACAGCCCAATTATCCGAGCCCTCTCAAACGGCGTCAGTTGTTGATAGCGTGCTCTTCTCTGTTGTCGAGGAATGTTTGACGGGGAACACTTCACTGCACACTACGCTACACTAGAGTCCGTATACTGTAGTTGATTCCTCCGCGACCAATCACTTTGGGAGACCTGTAGCAACAATCCAATGGGTCTGAAACTTTGATCGTTTACATACCTACATGGCATCGTTCCATATCTTGAAAATCAACACAAACGACAAATGTCTTCATGGTGTTGCAATTTCCATTTTCTTAATTGTGTGTGTATATATATATAATGTACATACAGTAGTATCAACCAAAAAGATGTCTACACCTATTCGGGAGTATATAGGCTGGTTTGTAACAACAGAAAATGTTCACATATGAAGGACTGGGCGAGACTTAAATCAAAAGTCTCAAAAACATTTCAAGGCAATAAAATGCAACAAATATTCAGCCTTTGCGGAACACATTTATAACAATAATAACTTTTAGGGATCCAAAAGGACATGAAATTAATTGTTAAAGGTAATTATGGTTTTGAATTAAATACCCGTGGAAAAATTGAAATATTCCTGGCAATGATAACGGAACGTGATAAAAAGAATTAAATGAATCAGTCGCAAGCAACATATTGTTCACAACCTTGAGGTGACGTATTATCATGTGCTTCCAGCGTGCCCCGTACTTAAAGCTCTACCTTTGTCTAATACTAGATCACGAAGATAATCCAGCCCTTCCAATGGAATGTCATATATATATTTATATCATCATAGTTTTATATGTATTGTTAGCATACTTTTACACTTTTATCTTTTTCTTATTTTACAGTTGATCTCAACAGGGCTCCATTTTAACAGTTTTAAAACTCAATGTGACAACACACTCATGTAAAATCAAATGTTTTAAAAATATTTCAACACTGATGATGGACCTTACAGTCCGAAAACTTGTTCTAAAATGAAATTTAGTGTGCTGATACGACTGTATATGACTAATTATAATAATTATTGACTAGATTCTCCATTTAGACAATATTTATCACGTGGTTCTTTTTCTACGTTAGGACGTGGGGTCGTGACCCGGACGTATCCCTGTTCGTTTTTCTTTTTTTGGTGGGGGGGGGGCTTAGGGAGGATTTTAAATTATATACTCGGTATCTTTCAAGAGAAGTTGTAATGGCCTTCTTTTTGAATGTTAAATTCGTGTCCCTGTACTTTGGAGTTGCGTAGCTGCGCACCCGTTGTGACCAGCCCAATGCGGCCGGGCTCGATTCACTGAATTGCGGGCAGGATACGTCCCAAGTGTCCGTCACAGTGAAACGAGAGAGCGAACCCATTCGACACGAGGTAAGAGCAGTGGAGTTCGATGTTAACTATTAAGCTGTATTCGCACCATTATAAATGAAATGTTGATTAGAGTATAAAGAAAGACACCATAACCGTCAGTAAAACTTACCTTTTTTAAATATCCGTGTTTGGTTTACTGTAGTCGAGACTGCACTCTATATTAACAGACATGATTTTATTTTCTTGTATTTTCACACTCTATAAGAACTAACACGTTAAAATTTTCGTGTTACATTTTACAAATATAGGGGATTTAAGCGTGCGACCCATGATTTACAATAATTTCTTGAATGGGAGGATTATTAAAATTTATCTTGTGTAAAACGTAATATGTTTTCATAACTCAACAAACTAAATGCTTGATTTTGCACAGTGTTGTCGTATTTGGTCTTCCCTGTTGGTTTAGTTTTTGAAAATCTATCTATATCAAGCATAATGTTTGTTTCTGTGTGTGTCCGTGTGTCTGTATGTCCTTCTGTTCCTTATACAAATCTGAACCATTCCACCAATCTGAGCCAAATTTTGTATATTTGTCTTTTAGGACCCTAAGGTAACCTTGTATGTCTGTTTGTTAGGTCATCAGCCCGGAGGTTGGTTGGATCCTCTAATAGCACCACCAAAGGTTATGCGGTTATAAGGAAACCTTAAAAACCAATGGCAGCACCAAAAATGAGACGTACTAGGCAATATGAGGAGTGAGGTAGTTTGCCATTGCTTTCCTCACAGGGTCAGAAAGTACTATTGCAGCACGACTGACCCTTTGAGCAGAACATTTCATAACACTCAGATGCACTAGTCATGCTCTGAATGTCATTACTCAGCACTGCCCATACCCCAGCAGCTTCCATATTGTCACAGCCATGGATGTTGACTGGGACTTCGGTGGAAGCTACACTTTACTCTGGTCTGTGCCAAGAGATGGATGCAAAAGTACTGTATCCATCAAGAAATGACAGCAGGCAGAATGTAACCCTATCTGCAAGAAATGTTAACATCGCTCTCCATTCCCAAGATCTGGACACTTCGGCAGATGAACATAGACTGATATAGGAGAGATATCCGTTTTGTCGTACAAAAACGAGACAAAGCTCATCTGAAACCTCACGGCGTGAAGAACAAAACAACAAAACTCAATAAGGCCGTATGGGCCCCGAAAATCATGTTTTAAGGGCCTAAAATCAACCGGTTTGGAGATATTGGCATCACATACCCCGCTCTAGGAATTGGATGAAGAAATGACCAGGCGTAACCATGGCAACGTCAGCTCATGGATTCTGCAGTAGAATACAGGTCTGTGTTCCAAGTAGGCACGTGCGTAAATTTAGGCTACGCCAAGGAGGGATTCTGCTACACATATGGCTGTCTCGATTGTGGTCGGGAGGGCGTGGCATAGAAACGTAATCGAAAATAGTGCCGAATCCATAGGTTTCGGGGTCGCATGTCGTTTAAGTCCAAGTTCATCCCCCATCGGCATGGGCTGAGAAGGGATGAAAAAAGTCCAAAATGGCCCAGTTTGTTGATGTATGTGTGTTTGTATTCCAGCATAGCTGTCAACTAAAATTGGCGCGCACATGACTTACTGTACTGTCTGAAAAAGAATTACGTGGGGTAAGACACCCCTAGCACCCTTGGTGGAGGGTATGATGCTAAAAATAATCGAAAACAACAAATATTACTGTCGAAGCCATAGTTTTCGAGGTCGTTTAGATATATACTGACACTCCGAATGCCTTTAAGTTGAAGGTCATCGGTTGGCCGGGCGGTTAGGAGCACGCAGCTGTGTGTTCGCATCCGGGAGATAGTGGGTTCGAACCCCACTGTCGGCAGCCCTGAAGATAATTTTCCGTGGTTTCCCATTTTCACACCAGGCAAATGCTGGAGCTGTACCTTAAGTAAGGCCTTCCTTCCCATTCCTAGGCCTTTCCTCTCCCATCGTCGCCATAAGACCTACAGTATATATGTCGGTGCGACGTAAAGCAACTAGCAAAAATAATTTAAGTTATCGGCAAGGGGGTGGGGGATGGGTGAGAAGGTGTGGTAAGGAAAATGTCGAAAATGTCCCAGATTATGGATGTATGTTTCAGAACAGCTCCCAAACAATCCCAGCACAGATATGAGTTACTATCTCAAAAGGATACTTTAAGTGTAAGACACCACTGGGAGAGGGGTGACATGTAAATATCAGCTGATATTAGTGTCGAATCCATAGTTTCTGGGGTCACTGAGATGAAGAGTGATACTCCGGATGTCGTTCAAGTGCCAAGCTCAGCACTATCGGCATGTTGTTTTTTTTTTTTACTTTCATGTGGCTATTTCTAGCTGAGTGCAGCTCTTGTAAGGCAGACCATCCCACGAAGGTGGGCGGCATCTGCCATGTGTAGGTAACTGCGTGTTATTGTGGTGGTTTGTAGTGTTATGTGTGGTGTGTGAGTTGCAGGGATGTTGGGCACAGCACAAATACCCAGCCCCCGGGCCACTGGAATTAACCTATGAAGGTTAAAATCCCTGACCCGGCCAGGAATCGAACCTGGGACCCTCTGAACCTAAGACCAGTACGCTTACAATTCAGCCAACGAGTCGGACATGGTGATTCAGAAGGGTGATAGAGAAAATGTCCAAATTCACCGAGATTAACGTTGATTACACAGTTTTTGGGGTCCCTCGGCTGACTGGTAATAGTCCCATTGACAGTTGGAATCGTGTACATCATATCTAGAATGCGACGCGTAAATACGTTACGTTATAAGTTATATCTAATATTTCTTTGAAAGGATCAACTACCTCCCTGACAGTCTGGGCTGCCGCAAGGAAATACTTTAAGGCAAAACTAAATAATGTCAAGCTAAAACACACAACAATATTTCCAAATTTACTAAAGAGTTCATAAACAATAAATCAACGTCACAATTAAGAGAACGTAAGAAAACCACTTGAAACAGATAATACAAATCCTAAAATTAAAGGACATAAAAGAGAAAATTATCAACATTTTAGATGTAATTGTGTATGGTATCTTCCAGAACAGCTCTGAATCAAACATGGTACAAATACGGATTACTATCTCGAAAGACACTGGAGGAGAAGGGCACCTTCTAGCAAACCTAGGGGAGGGAATGACGTGCAGGAATATTTGGAAACTATCAATATTAGCGTCGTATCCATAATTTCTGCGGTCGCTGAGTTGTATTGTGGCACCGTGGATGTCGTGTAAGTACGAGTTCAGCTGCGTAGGCATGGCTAAAAGTGGTGATGAATATGTCCAAATGTACCGAGTTTAGTTTAACCTCTTCAGTCCTGAGCATAGATTAATGAACAACTTTGACATATTTTTTTTAATAAACGAGAAACAAACTAATCTATAAGACTTGAAATTAAACGCATATCAATAACTCTTAAACTACGCAATAGTCCTTAATCACCGTCACAATATCGAAATGTACGAGAATTCGTTTTACACATAATGAACAAGTAATAAAATATCTGAAAGTAAACAATCAATAAAATGCCCGGGCAGCACCGGGTAATAGTAGTAGTATCTAAAACATAAAATAAGGTGTCCTATGTTAATAGTTAGCTCCTAAATGGCGGCTGAGTTTCGTCATAAGTGAATACACAGATACAAACTATTCAAGATTAAAGTACAACAAAATTTTAAATGTAATAAAAAAGAAAATAAACAATCCCCATGGCAGGATAGCCCTGACGGACCTTGGCCTACCAGGCCACCGCTTTTCAGGCTGAAGGCCTGCAGAATATGAGGTAACGTATCGTCAGTGCAACAAATCCTCTCAGTGTTTATTCGTAGTTAATCTGGGATCGCCATTTCACCGTCAGAGAGCTCCTGAAGTGTAATCACGTAGGCTGCATGGACCTAGACCAACTCTGAGGTCCAAGTAAAAAATCCTGCCCTGACAGTGAATCGAACCTGGGTCCTTTAGGTGAGAGGCACTCTACCCTTTGACTATTGGTCCACCTTGTTAATACGATACCAGGTATATCCACAGCATATCCTCAAATAAATAGCCTATTTACTCATGGTAAAAGCGAATGGATTCTTGGTTAGTTTATCGGATCATTAACACTGAAGCAGCCACAAGCAACAGTTTATCCCCATAACTCCCCATTGTGTTAGGGTGGGGGGGGACCCATCTTAACAAAGGAAAGAAAAAGGTTAATGTTCATTCGATTGTTAAATATGCTACAATTGTTGTTGAAAATTGCTGCACATATCCCAGTATTGGCATGATTCCTGGCAACCAGAAGCAACTTCAATAATGTCAAAATTCTAATAATTATAATATTTTAAAATGAAATGGTCAAAATTTCCCACCTTTTTAATTGGTATTTTTCCAATTATCGGGGATCGGAGCTGATGTTGATTAATCCAAGTTTTACCGCCAAATACCCTTCCTGACGCCAAGCCTATTGCGTGTTTCTGTGCTGGTTGATAGTGTGATGTGTTGTATGTAGATGAAGACGTGTATTAAGGTAATCACAAACACCCAGCCTACGAACGAGAGGAATGAATTAAATGGGATTTAAATCCTTGGCCCAGTCGGGAATCGAACCTTGGGTCTTCTGAACCGAAGTTCAGAACGCTGACCAATCAGCCAAGAAGATGGACTTTCTAAAGCATACCTCTCTTAAAACAGGAGAAAAGTGTTGTTCAATGTGTGCAGTGCAAAAATATTTTCAGGTTATATCCATGAATGTAAGTAAATTTCAATGAACTGTAATAACTAATTACTTACAACGCAGGTTATATTTGAAATCTACTGATTTCCATCCACTGGGAACGCAATCCCCTTAGTGCTCAAACGAACGTTAACCGTTCATTGGTCTTCACAGCCTGCGGCTAAAACACTCACACTGTTCGCCTGTCCGCCCACTTGCAGTACAGTATGTGGTGTGCCCGCGGGACGCTTAGCGCGGCGTGAACAAGAATGCTGCATGTGCAAGTAGAACCGACCTTTTCTAGCATCTCTTGTACATTCACTGTACCATAATAAAATGATTCTTAGGTTTGGGTGAATCTTACGATTCCTTCCTTTCTTAAAGATGGGTATGAATTGAAAGAACATAAAACAACTGATTACATTTCAGGCAATGAGTGCGATGATAATAATGTTATTGTTTCAACGTCTCACTATTACTTTTACACTTTTCTCAGACTCCGAGGTGCCGGAATTTTGTCTCGAGGAGTTCTTTAACATGCCGGAAAGTCTACCGACACGGGGCTGACGTATTTCAGCACCTTCAAATAAAATCAGACTGAATCAGGATCGAACCTGCCAACTTGGATCCAGAAAGCCAATTACTTTAAGAAGGTGATGAGAATTTGCACATTATCCGTACATGCTTTACTATACAGGCTGTTACAATAAAGTAGGCCAAACTTTCAGGAGACGTTCTTCACACGTACAAGAAGAAAATATTTGATATGCGTCGGGAAATTATTTCCTTTCTTCCTGCCTTAATCTGTTTACCTCCCAGGGTTAGTTTTCCCTCAGACAGAGCGAGGGATCCAACCTCTACCGCCTCAAGGGCAGTGTCCTGGAGCGGGAACTTTCGGTCAGGCAATACAACTGTGGAGGAGGATCAGTACCTCGCCCAGGTGGCCATACCTGCTATGCTAACCAGGGCATTGTGGCGGGATGGGAAGATTGGAAGGGATAGGCAAGGAAGAGGGAAGGAAGCAGCCCTGGCCTTAGGGCATTTGCCTGGAAGAGAAGTGAGAAACCACCGAAAACCACTTTGAGGATGGCTGAGGTTGGATTCGAACCGTCCCCCACTCAGTTGACCTCCCTAGACTGAGTGGACCCCATTCCAGTCCTCGTTATAATTTTCAAATTTCGTGTCAGGGTTGAGAATCGAACCCGGGCCTCTTGGGGAAGGCAGCTAACCATGCGAATTCAGCACAGAGGCGGACCTGTTTATTCCTATGTTAGAAATATTTTTCTATAACTCTACCTACAACATTAATTATAGGAAACACACAGGATACCACTATACCACATGAAACGTTCAAAATACCCTCCGATAGCACTGATGCATGCACGATGGACCTCCTATTGATTTGAGTGTTAATATCCGTCGGTTTCTGAACAGCAGATTCCGTAACGCTTGGATACGCAGTGGCTTCCACGCTCTCCCGACCCGAACCGAGTAGACTCTTATTATCATTTAGACTTTCACGGCCCGTGTACCTACTCATGCTGTATATTTTGGGTTTATGACGTGTAATGAAAGATGTAAACACTCTCAACTTGTTTAAAATGGAACCTTGCCTTTCTTCATTAGCAGAAAATAGGAAAAGGAAACACGTCGCATGAAAGGTTGCTAAGAGAAAGCAACAAAGGACTAAGAATTGTATCCTACGATGTAATAGGGACGTCAATTTAGCCGCATGCTGGGGACAACGAATGGCAACAGCATTTTCTGATGGTTTTGATAATAGGTAGCCATGATTCACTGAGATTGTAGCCTGTACCGCGGTTGAAATTATCTGGGTGTTTACTCGTATCAATGCTAACAGAGCAGGCGAATTAAAAAAGCAAAGTCCTACCCGTACAGTCTACGAAGGCCCCGGGATTGGTGGAAGGTAAAGGCTTACACTATCCTTAGCCGCGACACATGGTGGAGTAGAGTGGTTAGATCTACGCAAGGCCGCCTTTGCTTCCAGGAATTAACCTGGCACTCATTTTTGGTGTAGGATGACTGAACCTCAGCGCAATGTGAACGTCCGGAAGTGGAAGTCTCGTTTCTTAAAGCTTTGACGTCCCATTAAAATTAACCAATGAAAGTTAAAATTCCCGGCTCTCCCGGACTGCTTCGGCCAAAGGCCAGCACGCTAACCATTTAGCCATGGATCCGGACACGTAGTTATTGATAAAATCTTCAGATATCGCCCTAGAAGTATTGGCTATCAAAGTACTCATAGAGAGAGGCTATTTATTTGTTTATGGAGTAAGCCTACTGCACTCCAGACAGTCACGTTTGTTATGAAAATGTTACCACCGTGAATAATAAACTTTTTCTCCCCAAACTTTTGAAAATCGGAGCCTTCTTCATCAGTTGGTCTAGACATTGGCGGGAGTTTCAGTAGAGCCACATGAAAATGTAATCATTTTTTATATAACTTGGCAAACTTGATCCTGAGATGAGTTAATTAAATGGTAAACCAACAATTTAACGAAATTTTAAATTAATTTGTTGTATGAAGATCTAAAAACGTCTTTGTGTTTTGGGATTCTGACTCGTGGCCCCAAGAGGGCAGGCTGTGTTGAAAAGGGTTTAATCATTTCACTTCCGAGGGAGTTGACTGCGCGTTTTAAGTTCGCATTCATAAGATGCTGGGTTCGAATCCGAAATTCGGCAAACCTGAAGATGGTTTTCCATTTCCTATTTTCACATTAGGCCAATACTACGACTGTACCTTAAAAATAAAGCCACAGGTCATTGCTTTCCTAGACTTAGCCCTTTTCTATCCACCGAGCTGGCCGCGGACCTTCAATGACTCAATGTGAGGTTAAACTGTAGGAAATAAATCCATTATAATAGAGAATTAACCCACCTAGAACGGTCGGTACATCATCTTCCAGTTTCCATCACATTTCCATGAGAGTAATGCCGCTATACTCTATGCCCTGTGAACCTAGCCGACCTTCCGGCTGTATGCCATTACTTCCAGTTTAACTATGTCATTATTTTTCGTTAGACCGTTCAGAATATTAATGCACTAAGTTCATATATCGTAGTCGCTAATCTTGGTGTATGTTTGTTCTCCGTTAATTAACAGAAATACGCGTGCGGCCTCGGGGGTACGACTGGGGACTTGCGCGATAAACGTCCGATAACTATCGCACAACAACAAGGGGTACTGCTCCGTTCTTATCGACATGCCCTCGCGTTCATTTAGCTTGGACAACACAATGCGTTATCATTTGTTCGGAAATGGTTTCCTGTAACCTACAAAACAATTGGAACAAAGGCAGCAGTCACTAGTTCCTTTTAATATGGAACTGTACTCGCGTATATGACGATAATGATATTAAATTTAGAGTGTAATTACAGAGCTGGCCCCACGGTGTAGGAGTAGAGTGCCTGCCTCTTACCCAGAGGCCACGGGTTCGATTTTCGGCCATGTCAGAGATTTTTACCTGGATCTGAGGGCTGGCTCAAGCTCAATCCGCCTACGTGATTACTATTGAGGAGCTATCTGACGGTGAGATATCGGCCCCAGGCTAGAAAGCCAAGTATAACGGCCGAAAGCATTCGTCGTGCTGACCACACGGCACCTCGTAATGTGTAGGCCCTCGGTCTGAGCAGCGGTCGCTCTTCGGGGCTATTGCGCCATGGGGTTTGTTTTATGTAATTGCAGAAATATTTACGTAACTCGTGCCTATTTGATAATTTGTATATAGAGTGGTCGTAAAAACGTAAACCGGATACCGGTATATCACAATTAGCTGGTTGGTCATATTGATAAATAACTTTTACGGGGCGAGTTGGGCGTGTGGTTAGGAGTGCGTAACTATTAGCTGGCATGCGGGAGATAGTGGGTTCGAAACCGACTGTCGGCAACCTTAAGATGGTTTTCCGTGGTTTCTCATTTTCATACCAGGCAAATGCTGGGTCTGTACCTCAATTAAGGCCACGTGCGCTTCCTTCCCATTCCTAGGCCTTTCCTGTCCCATCGTCGCCATAAGACCTATCTGTGTCGGTGCGACGTAAAGCAACTAAAATAATAGATAAATAATTTTAAAAAATGAATATCTCAAGTCGTTGTCATTATATCAGCTACTGAAGTTAGCCAATCAGATCGCTTCGCGGGCAAATTCTAATGGGCTCTGTGAGGCGGTATTACTAATCTGCACGTGGCTTAGGATGAGTTTGTAAGCACTAATCGAAGTAAAACGTAACTTCGCCAGGTGATGGATTTGAACATGGACCTCCGAGCTGTAACAGATGAGCTGCGCTAACACCGGCTGAAACTTACAGTATGATTTGTTCAATGCTAAGTTCAGGGCATGTCTCTCAAGCACATCGCAAACCACGTGCAGATATAGCAACAACGCCTCGCAGAACCCATTTGAATTCGTCCGCACCGAGCTCGATAGCTGCAGTCGCTTAAGTGCGGCCAGTATCCAGTATTCGGGAGATAGTAGGTTCGAACCCCACTGTCGGCAGCCCGGAAAATGGTTTTCCGTGATTTCCCATTTTCACACCAGGCAAATGCTGGGTCTGTACCTTAATTAAGGCCACGGCCGCTTCCTTCCCACTCCTAGCCCTTTCCTGTTCCATCGTCGCCATAAGACATATCTGTGTCGGTGCGACGTAAAACAACTAGCAACAAAAATAAAAAGGAATTCGTCCGCGAAGCGATCTGATTGGCTAATTTCAGCAGCTGATAAATTGACAATGGCGTCAGATATCGAATTAATACTTTCAAATTATTTATTAGTAGGACAAACCTCTAACGTTCATGTTGTTTCTGAGCACCTTTTGGAACCGTCATGATATTACCAAATTCCAGTGATGATGGAGAACGGCAAATTGAAAAATTTGAGATAAGTAACCAATATTCCGGAAAGGATCGAGTCAAAAGTTAAGCAAAATTCTACTCATTTAAGTCCGTTTACCTGCACAAGTTTGACAAGCTGCTCCATTTACAAGAAATGTTTTAAATGGCATCCTCCTGCGGCAATGCAGGCTGGCATCGTCGCACAATGTTCTGTCGTACCCCCTTAGAATATCCCGGTGTCGTTTGAACAGTTAAGAACGGATGGACGTTAAAACAACTTGGATTATTAATAACTTCTTAATTGAACGTTTCCGCACTACGCTTCCTTATTGATCCACTTGCCGTCCTTCATCCTCCCTGTATGTGTTAGTAATACTGGGCGCAGAAAAAGTTTCTTTCGTAAATTAAAGGAGTGTTAGATTTTACAAGTACAAGTATTGTGAATATAGGAAACATAGGTCTGCGGTATTTAGTTTCGGAGCTACGCGTGCTTAAAAGATTTAAGATCGGCTGCCAGCCTCCCAGGTGTTCGAGCGTAAACGTGATACAATGTTTGAGTTTGGTTTACATTTTAGCAGCACACAATGAAAATGGATAAACGTACAATATCTCACACTACATGTTCTAAATGTCTCTCCCCAAATTGGTGGTACAATTCACAATAACGCAGCAATGATTGTAGTATTCCATGGAAAATTCCCGGCGTTTCTTGGTCACGATGTGCAAGAGTGGCGACGAACAGACGGAAGAACACAAGGAAGGCAGAAGGAAGGTCACACGGACAGCACCTCAGCAAAAACGTGACCCCTTAATGCCCTAGCGTCTGGGAGGTAGGCAGCCGAAACTAACCACCGCACACTTATGGTTCCCATGTTCTCAATACTCACATTTGTACCCCCTAACAAGCCTTTAACTTACGAAGTAAACTTATTCTGCACCATGTACATCTCCCCACACCAATTACAATATTTGGGACCAAGCAAGTTCGCTGGACTTTAAGAGCCGTGTAGTGGTGAGTTTACATTTGGTAGTACGAACTACTCAAACGATAGCTTTTATAATGGTCTCTCTTATTATACAACCTGTGTCAAAAAAGTTCGGTGAATAGTCTTGTACTGATGAACAATGCACGACTGTGATCTTACTGTCCTTCGAAATAGACCCCTCCCATAACTATGCACTGCTGAGATCGGTGATACATGTCCTGGAAACTCTGCAAGAATGCTTCCTTTGGGATGCTGTTCAAAAGCCTCCTCACGTTTCGTTGCATGTCAGGAATATCGTCAAATCTCTTTCCTTTCAAAGCGAGTTTGATGCCTGACTTTTCGGCTCTGACCTTTTCCCGACGAGGGGATTCCGGAGAACGCCATTCCATGCGTTGCCGTTTCGTTTCAGGGTCATACCTGACACACCAGGTTTTATCCTTAGTGACAATACAGTTCAAGAAATTTGGTGTCGCATCCGCCGTTTCGACAAAATCCTGTGAAGCCTCTAAACGTGCCTGTTTCTGATCGTCAGTCAAGTGATGTGGCACAAAATGAGGACACGTTTTCTTTCCTCTTTCCTAACTTCTGGGTAACGATTTGTCGCACGGATTCACGGTTAATCTGCAGTTCATCCGCTATCATGCGCACAGTTAATCACCGATCGTTCGTGATTAATGTTCTCACCTTCTCAATGTTTTCGTCACTGACGGCGGTCTCCGGTCTTCCGCTACGGGGTTTGTCAGAAACACTTTCCCGGCCTCCTCGAAAACGGGCGAACCACTCGTACACACACTTCAAGGACAGTCCTTGATCTTCTTAAACACGTACCAGCATCGCATGCGTTTCTTTCGGTGTCTTTCCAAGCTTAAAACAAAACTGTACATCGATCTTTTGGTCGTTCGTGTTCCTGTTCGCAGTTCAGAACCAACGCACCAAACACGCACTGTGTTAAACAGGTCTTACACGGCACACACACGATGCTCAACTAAACAACGTTGGGATCAGGTGATCAAAACGTGCTCCTACGCAGGTGCAGCGTTGTGTGTCGCCAGTGTTGCCGGATCGACCGTTCTGACTTCATTCACCGAACTTTATTGTCACAGGTTGTATTAAAGCCCTGTGGTGTACTCAATAGATTCTCGCCAAGCTGCCGTGATCGAATGCTGTACAATGAATGTGGAATGTTTAACATTGAATATAACGGCATTAGTGGTTCACATGTCTGACTCGTTGGCTGAATGGTCGGCGTACTCGCCTTGGGCTCAGAGGGTCCCGGGTTCGATTCCCGGCCGGGTCAGGGATTTTAACCTTCATTGGTTATTTCCAATGACTCGAGGGCTGGGTGTTTGTGCCGACTCCAACATCCCTGCAACTCTCACACCACACATAACACTATCCTTCACCACAATAACACGCAGTTATCCAAACATGGCACATGCCGCCCACCCTCATCGGGGGGTCTGCCTTACAAGGGCTGCACACGGCTAGAAATAGCCACACGAAATTATTATTATTATAGAGGTTCACATCCTGGGATTCAGAACCGAAATTCTATCACTGATCCATGAAGGAAAGAGCTCATTTGGAGACAGGCAAACTTCAATTCTAGGTCAATGACCGGGTAGTGCCAAAGATATCAGACATGAGTTCCATACATAAGATCGCATTTTCAGCATCAGGAAATAATGTTATTTCATTTCACTGGGTCTAACAATGAGGTAGGCCAAATTTCTAGGACACTATCCTGACAAGTAAAAGAAGAAAATATATTATATGGACATGGGTCGGGAAACGCTTCAGCAGAGACCGTCTCGTTGGTGCAGACAGGGCCTGCACGGTGAGAATTTTATCCCGTCGGCCTATTAAGGCCTTGAGTGCTACTTCATGAAAAAATTATCTATTGACTGTATTGTTTTGGGTTTGTGTGGCCGGTTTTGTAAAAAATCATGAATGGTCCGAATGTGACCTGATGCCTAATGGTGTGTGGGGGGGGTGGTGCCTTACGGCGGGATGGGTGTTTGAGACCCTAGGCCACTTGTAACGGATACCTTCGGTTTCATAGTTCCCGAGTTCCATAATGAGGGGGTTCTGGATATTACCGAGTCTGGCATAGAGCTTCCTGGCTTCCTTCATAATGAGCTCGGTAATGGGAGATGTTATTATCTCAGGTGCGCCTTGGTCACTCGAAACTTAGATCTCCAACGAGGCAATAGCATAGTTCCCATTACCTAGCGCCTGCAGATTACGAGGTGACGCATGGTCAGTGCCACGACTCCTCTCGGCCGTTGTACTTGGCTTTTATTGACGGGGTCGCCATACCACCGTCTGATACTAGGCGTGATTAAAAAAATTCTGTTTGAGGGCGTTGCTGCAGCGGACATGTAGGCAAAGGGATTAGTGTGGCGCTCGTGTCGTGCCGAGATGCGTGCGTTGAATGCCGCCATATGAAGTATGGCGAAGTTTTTACCCAATGCGTCCAAACAGGACCAACGTGCTGTTATTTTGTTCTTGGCTTCCGAAGCACAAACACCGGCGGACATCCATCGGAGAATGAAGATTGTGGACGGGGCGGCATGTCTGTCGAAAACTGCCGTTGTGGAATGGTGCAACAAGTTCCGTGCGGATCCCGTTTCGATACAAGACGCAGGTCGATGTGGGAGGCCAGCCTCATCCATTACGGACAACAAGAAGCGGTCGGTGAATGAAGCGATCAGCGCGGACCGGTGCATGACCATTCGTGCGCTCAAAAAGGCCTTGACGGGTAGACACTTCCTGCCAGACGGGGATGTGCAGCAGGTGGTTACCGACTTCCTCACGCAGCAGGACACGGTGGTTTACCACACGGGGATCTTCAACCTGGGATGAGTGCCTCAATGCTTACGGCAATTCTTCCTGATTGGCATCCTGATTCAGGACTGTACGACCGTCGAACGGAAACTTCTTGATCACCCCATATAGCTTCTCGATTGTGGAGTGGACCTCGAACCAGCCCTCAGATCCCGTTAAAAATCCCTAACCTGGCCTAGAATAGAACCCGAGACCTTAAGGTGATAGGCAACCATGTTACCCCTAGACCGCGGGGCACAGCCAACACTAGGTCTCGCCATTAAAGGCACCAAATTTCAATAAGGGACGCTATATGTTACCCAATGATCATTTTACACCGAATGTAATATAGCGTCCGCTTCTGTGGTGTGGAGGTTAGTGTGATTAGCTGCCACCTCCGGAGGCCCAGATTCGATTCCCAGCTCTGCTACGAAACTTAAAAAGTGGCACGAGGACTGGAGCGGGTTCCAATCAGCCTCGGGGGGTCAACTGAGTAGAGAGGGTTTCGATTCCCACCACACCCATCCTCATAATGTTTTTCTATGGTTTTCCACTTCCCCTCCAGGCAAATGCCGGGGTGGTACCTAACTTAAGGCCACGGCCGCTTCCTTCCTTCTTCCTTTTCTACCTCTTCCAATCTTCCCATCACCCACAAGACTACTGTTCAGGAGAGCAGATGAGGCCGCCTGGGCGAGGTATTCGTCCTCCTGCCTAGTTGTATCCCCGACCCAAATCCTCACGCTCCAGGACACTGCCCTTGAGTTGGAAGAGGTGGTATCCCTCGCCGAGTCCGAAGGAAAAGGCAATACTGTAGTGTAATGTGATTAAGAAAAAAATAAATAAATAAGGAAAGAAATAAGGAAAGAAGGAAAGAAAGAAAGAAAGAAAGAAAGAATGAAAGAAAGAAAGAAAGAAAGATGTAATATCGTCCGTTAGTTCATGTTTGTATCTTCGTATTTTCCTCTAGCCAGTCGCTTGTCAGTTCGGTAAATGCTGAAACCTTATGAATAAAGCTACTAATGCTATCTACTGGTGTGTATCGGCCTTACGTCGCACTAACTACATTTTATGTTTTCGGGGACGGCGAGATAACGGATATTTTTTTCCATCAGGATTTCTTTAAGGTATCACTAAACATACTGACACTAAACATACTGACACCAGGCTGGCGTGTTTGATGATGATGATGATGCTTGTTGTTTAAAAGGGCTTATCATCTGGGTCATCAGCCCCTTGGCGTGTTTGAACATCTTGAAATACCAGAGGACTGAGCCAAGATCGAACCTAGCAACTTGAGCTCAGGAAGAACCAGTAAGTAACGCATTATTATTTATTATTATTATTATTATTATAATCATCATCATCTGTTTACCCTCCAGGTTCGGTTCTTTCCTCGGACTTAGCGAGGGATCCCACCTCTACTGCCTCAAGGGCAGTGTCCTGGAGCTTCAGACTCTTGGTCGGGGGATACAACTGGGGAGTATGACCAGTACCTCGCCCAGGCGGCCTCACCTGCTATGCTGAACAGGGGCCATGGGGAGGGATGGGAAGACTGGATGGGATAGGTAAGGAAGAGGGAAGGAAGCGGCCGTGGCCTTAAGTTAGGTACCATCCCGGCATTCGCCTGGAGGAGAAGTGGGAAACCACGGAAAACCACTTCCAGGATGGCTGAGGTGGGAATCGAAACCACCTCTACTCAGTTGACCTCCCGAGGCTGAGTGGACCCCGTTCCAGCCCTCGTACTACTTTTCAAATTTCGTGGCAGAGCCGGGAATCGAACCCGGACCTCCGGGGGTGGCAGCTAATCACGCTAACCACTACACCACAGAGGCGGCTATTATTATTATTATTATTATTATTATTATTATTATTGTACCGGGTGGTACACCTCCACGCCGCTAATTTAAATGCGCGCCAGTTAAAACTCCTCTGCTGGAGGAAGTCTGAACTTTATTGACGGTATTAATTTTCTACCTTCTCAGAAGATGTCACTACCTGTAAATTTTGGAGTTTTAGAACTGTGTCACTTTTGATGTGTTTTTGTTTCGCTTGAAGTAAGAAGTGTGAACTTTCTCTTCTAGAGGACACTACTGAAGATCTACAATAGTGCAACCTAGTGCGGAGTCAAAGAACTATTTTTTTGGAGAAAATTTAATTTCAAGAGTTTGTTCTTTGTTAAATATCTTTCTGTCATTGTTTAAGTTGGCAATATTTACCCCTTTCTTCCCCTTGTTATGAATGTATCCAATCCCGAATTTCTTCTATTAATTTCTGACCAATCTGGTGTATCTTCCCCCAACTTGAATCTGTTGCGGGGTCCTACCCAATAAAGAGTTTGTGGGAGGGTGTTTTCTTTCCCCTAACGCCTAGAACCTTCCGTGAGAGGATATAAACCGCTGATTTTCGGGTCTCCGGGCCACTTCTGTTCCATCTTTCAGTGTGTTAAGTACATAGCAGGGGGCGGGAAGCGCCTCTTTCTTCGGCAGCGGTCAACAACAAGGTAATGGCCGATTAATAACTTCTTTCTTTGCTAGCTCAGCAGTTTAACTTTCGGGGCGGGTTCTAAGCGTTCAACCATGTAACCTTTTCCTAAAATGTAACTACTCTTTTCATATATTCTCTTTTAAAACGACATATCGGGATAGAGAGTGCTTAACCCTCTCGAGCTCCCACTCACATCGTCCTGAGTTGAACTTATTTTTCTCAACCAATTCTTCCGTAATGTAATGTAAATTGCTATTAAGTCACCTCTGTAGTATGGGATTAGCCCTTGTATTAACGGCCTAGTGCCAAGTAGGTCTTAAGCAAAGTGTATTAGGAGTGCAAGTTCGCCTCCTCTCAAATTGTATTTTAGAGGTCATGTATTAATCTTCTTGTTATTTAACAGACCTCAGTAGGTTGGGTATTTTGCCCCTGTGTATATGTCCTTTGAGGACGGCTTAAAGGTGGAGTTCGGAGTGGCCTATGATAGGCTTGTATTTTAGGGGGAAGTTGCCCTTTTTGAAAATTGTGTTTTTGCCTCAAGGAGGCTTTTGGATGTAATTGGAAGCAGATGTTTCTGGCATGTTTGGGGGTTTTCGGCCCCTTTGTTGTATGGTGTTCATTGTAAGGTTGGGCTCATTGCTCAAGAATTATGTTTCTGACTTTTGAAACCCCAAATGGGGTACCTATGTAAATGTATTTGTCAATCGTGTTTCGGCTACTAAGTGCCTGT
Organism: Anabrus simplex; assembly: GCF_040414725.1. NCBI lineage: Eukaryota > Metazoa > Arthropoda > Insecta > Orthoptera > Tettigoniidae > Anabrus > Anabrus simplex. The sequence goes on from NC_090271.1 coordinate 300,150,514, forward strand.
TCTATTTGTTGTTACCTAATTTTGAAAAGAAAATATAACCTTGTTAAATTTTAAAATTAATTTCACTTTAGTAGCTTGAGACCCGTTCACCACCTCGCACCTTCTTTCATGCATAACTACCACCAAAACACGGTAACAAGTGGTAGCAGAGCGTGGTTGAATGGGTCTCAATTTAGCCCCTTTTGACGGCTAAATATTGTTTGTTCCGAACTCTAACCATTTTCTCAGTTGCTGGAATTTTTTGACCTTTTCAAAATTGGTCTGTCATCATGCCCGGCCCTCGCGATGTTCTCCTTCTTAACTATTTGCGCAAGGAGGAGTTGATCTATGAATTAACTATCAGAAATGTGCAATCTGGAGGCACGGTTGCAATAGACACTAACAAGCTTAGAGAGTCCCTGGATTTGCCCATTTCCATCCCCAATTTGGGAGAGAAAGAAATTGACGATTCTCTTTCCACGATCACGGAGAATGTTACTGGGCTAGCTTCTGTAGTTAGTTTTTTTGATGAAAATGATCCGTCTCCGAATCAAATTAAGCGTGTGCAAGGTAGGCTATATCATTTTTCGAATAGGGTTAACGATCTGTTGTCTCTAAAACTGAATGATGTTCAGAGGAAGGAAGCTAGTACGCTCCTGGAAAATATTTCCGAATTATCTAGTAAGGTCACTCAATTGTTAACTGGGGAAGTTCCTCCCAAATCTGATCAGCCCACCATAGTGAATGTAGGTAGCGAGGAAGAACCTGCTAAGGGAGAAGTAAATAGGAAAACCATCGCTGCTCAAACTATCTCTGCCCCATTGGACAACGAATCTGAACGCCGTGCATCGCTGAGTAACATCCGTTCTGAATTAACTTCTTTGCCATTGAAACCTTTACCTACTATGTCACCCGGGTTTAGTAGCTTGCCTCATCCATTGGCAATGTTGCTCAGAGGTATATCTAAGTTTTCCGTTAATACCACCAGTGACGTAATTTCATTTTTAAGATTTCTAGTAGAATTTCAGGATCATGCCCTTGTTTTTTCTCTTTCTCCATGTCAAATCTTGCAAATTATCTGTCCGTATGCTATTGGTATTCTCTCTGACAAAATAGTTAGAGCCATTGCCGAGCAATCTTCTATTGAGGATTTCCATGCCCATTTGCTAGCTAACTTCATCCCGGCTAGGGCCAGGTCCTCCCTTATTCAGAAGTACTATTATCGTGTACAGCGCTTGGATGAAAACTTGGCTGATTTCATACAGGACATTAAGTTTTATACTAGGGTGTTTGCCCTTCATTTTCCTGAAGATCAGATTGTACAGGCTATTGTAGAGGGAATTTCACCTCCCTATAGGTCATATTTGTGTTTCGCGGCGTGCCCGCAAACTTTCTCGGAACTTGAAGCATTGGCCGTCTCAGCGGAAGGAGTTAGATACGCCGATTCTTTGCGTGTCGCGAAAGAACCCCCGCCTTCCATTAGTAATACTCGGCCTCCTCCTCGCCGATCAGTCACCCCCCGTAAATGTTATGCTTGCGGGTCGCCTGACCATCTGCGCAATAAGTGTCCTCTGATCAAAACTAGTAGGGCAAATAATGGAGCGGGTTCATCACAAGGCTGTTTTAAATGTGGGGCTTTCTCACATATCGCAAAGAATTGTCCCAATTCGAATAGCACCCCCTCCTGCTCAACTTCTGGTGTAACTTCCAACAACAATCAAAAGTGACTAGTGGCGGCGGCTGAGTCAACTAATTCTGCTTCCCAAGGCTCAGCCCCTGGCAAAAAGGTCGAGAATTCAGGGAACGATAAGTCTTCGAATACATCTTTTGAATGCCCCAAAGAGTGTCTTAGGATTGCGGCGGATACCCCCGCACCTGTTCCTTTTCTTAAGATTGAGTTAAATAACGAGCCTATAACAGCTCTCTTAGATTCAGGCAGTGTTTGTTCGATTATTTCGGCTGAATGGTATTCTAAATTGAAAGCTGTTTGTAAACTACCTGACTACGTCTCATCTCCTATTCAATATGTTTCGGCTAATTCATCTCCATTAGAAATTCTAGGTTCCGTACTGGTCAAAATTCGTATTTTTAAATTTACATGGAAAATTAAATTGTTTGTGGCTAAGCACTTGTCTTGCCCCATCATACTGGGAGCGGACTTTATTTCTCACACTGGTCTTGTGCTCGATCTTCAGAGTAAGTCGTGCACATTCAAACTTGCGTCCAATTGTAAAATTCCCTTGTTTAAGTGTAATTCTGTGTCATGTTCATCTATTTCGCCTACCCAGGATGAGATGTTGTTAGACCTTAGACATCTACCTGAGGAGCAGGCTGATAGTATTCGTAAATTATGTCAGTCGTTTCCCGAGGTGTTCTCTGATACTCTTGGTGTTACTGACCTTATTGAATACAAAATTGAGGTCACGGATTCGATTCCTGTTCGTTTTCCACCGTATAGGCTATCTCCACCTAAAATGAAGGCTCTGAAAAAAATTATCGATCAGATGTTGAAGGATGGTATTATTAGGCCCTCTAAGTCGGCGTATTCATCGCCTATTTTTCTAGTCCCGAAACCCCAAGGAGGCTTCAGGCCTGTCATTGATTACAGGGCTCTCAATCGGAAGGTGGTGTTGCAATCTGTGCCCCTTCCTGACCTTCATTCTTGTTTTTCATGGTTTCGTAAGGCCAAGTTCTTCACCATCTTGGACTTAAATCAGGCCTATAATCAAATTCCCCTTGCCGAAGAGTCTAAACACCTTACAGCGTTTGCCACGGACTGGAATTTATATGAATACAACCGCGTGCCTTTCGGGCTCCCCACGGGGGCAGCTGTGCTCACTAGGCTACTAGATAGGGTCTTCTCCGACATCAAATTCGAGTACTTATATCACTACTTAGATGATGTCGTCGTATTTTCAGAGACTTTTGAAGAACATCTTGATCATCTGCGAGAAGTTCTCGATCGCCTTCGTAAGGCTGGGTTAACCGTTAAGTTGTCCAAGGTCGCCTTTGCTAAGCCCTCTATGTCATTCCTAGGGCATATTGTGTCACCCGATGGTGTAGCAGTCGATCATTCTAGAACACAGGCCATCCGTGATTTTAAACCTCCCAAGGACATTAAAGGTATCGCCAGGTTCATTGGTATGGTGAATTTCTTCAGAAAGTTCATTCCTAACTTTGCTAATAGAGCGGCGCCCTTAAACCTTCTTCGTAGGAAAGGCATCAAATTCGAGTGGGGACCTTCTCAACAAGCCGCTTTTGAAGATCTGAAATTAGCTCTCTGTAATGCCCCTGTCCTTGCTATGCCTGATTTCTCAAAGAAATTCATCGTCCAAACGGACGCGTCATCGTCAGCTGTAGCTGCAGTCCTTCTTCAAAAGACTGAACTAGGGAGGCGACCCATCGCCTATGCGTCTAGGACATTGTCGGCTCAAGAAGCCAAGTATTCCATCTATGAGCTCGAAGGTTTGGCAGTCTTATTTGCCTTAGAAAAGTTCCGTCTCTATCTGGAACATGTCAAATTCGACCTGGAAACAGATAATCAAGCCCTAAGCTGGGTCTTAGGTAGGCCGCGTCGTACTGGTCGTATAGCCCGCTGGGCTATTCGTATTTCCGCCTTCCAGTTTGATGTTAGACATATCAGAGGTACCGAAAATGTTGTTGCTGATGGACTCAGCCGTATGTTTCATAACGACGTCGAGACCCACGAACCGGTCGACAGTTCATCACCGTCCGAGTCCATACTATCTGGTGTTAATGCCATCTTAACAGATGCTCCCATGCTTTTTAGGGATATTGAGAAATACCAACGTGAAGATCAGACGCTGGCTCCGATAATGGAAACCCTTTCTTCTGGGGAACATGCTGTTCCTTATGTTCTGAGGAATGGTGTTCTATGTTGCCCTTCGAGGCATGATAAGTTGATGAAAGTTGTTGTTCCAGCGGTTCTTGTACCTATGATCTTCAAGTATTATCATAAGACCCCATTAGGAGGGCATCTGGGTATCTTTAAAACTCGTGAAAAGATTCGTGAAATGTTCATCTGGAAAGGTATGGACGGCGAAATTCGTGAACTTGTAAAAGCTTGTAAATCTTGTTTGCTCAGTAAACCAACCATGTCCACCTAGGTAGGCCTCTTGTCTTCGCATCAAGCATCGCGCCCCATGGAACGCCTGTATATTGATTATGTAGGACCCTTCCCCCAGTCAAAGGGAAATGCCAACAAATTCATCTTGGTATGTGTAGATGGTTTTACAAGATTTTCGTGGTTATTTCCGACTAAGCTGGCTACCGCTCAGTCTACAATTACTTGCTTAAATTCTATTTTTGCTTCTTTTGGTCCGTGCCAATATCTTGTATCTGATAATGCTAAGGCTTTTACATCTAATTTATTTCGTAAATTCTGTTTTGACTTATCCATCTCTCATGTAACTACTTCTGCTTATTACCCTCAACCATCTCTGGCTGAACGGGTTAATCGTAATCTCAGGTCCGCACTGATTGCCTATCATCATGATGATCATTCCAGGTGGGACACGTCCCTGCATTGGTTAGCTTTTGCTTTGAATTCAGCGGTTCATGAATCTCACAAGTGTACTCCAGCTTCTTTGATGTTTAAGTTTGTTCCCAACACGCCGCTCTCTAACCTCTGGTCTCTGAGTGACATTCTACCCGAGACAATAGATCCGGATAACATTAAAGATCTTTGGAAGAAGGCTAAAGCAAATCTTAAAGTATCTCATGAAAAGGTTAGGGAAAGGTATGATCGTGGACGGAGACCCACCACTTTGAAGGTAGGTGACCAGGTGATGGTCATGAATTTTGTTCCCGCGGGCAAGCTTGCCCCCAGATTTCATGGGCCTTGTATAATTCTCGATTTTCTTACGCCAGTTACGTTGTTAGTAAGCAATCCAGCCACCGAGAGGATATTTAGGGTTCACCTGTCACAGGTGAAACCAGTGTAAATTTTGTGTCAACTTGCTTCATATAATTTGAAAGGAATATGAAGGTTATATTATTTTTGAGTTCAACTTTTAAGGCTTTCTGCCCCTTCTATAATATTTTGTCTTATATGTAAGCCTCGTGTAAAACCTTCCCCGATCCGTTAAACTGCCATTCTGTCCTTGCCTCGGCCATTACCACGCTCCCGTCTCCTGCTTCAATACACACTGTGGCTTGATTTGAGTAAATGCCATGGATATCCGCACGCCGCTGGCCCCTCAACCTCTCCATAAGCCTGTACCCTCAAAGAAGATGATAGTCCAACACAATTCTGCCGCCAAGCTTTAATGTTTCAGTGCCCCCGCAGCCGCGCGACGCCGTGCAGCTACTGGAGCAGAGGACGGGCCCCCTCGGCCCCAGCGAGGACGACGTGTGCACGGCGAGCCGGAGCTCTCCTCCCGGCCAAGGCTGATGTGCGGCGCACGACCTGCTACTTGCCCGCGGCCTGTATATGTTCACCGCGGGCGCGGCGTGCTTCAACACCTCTGCTCCCCTCATAGTGCGGGCGAGCGGTATCTCAGGGTACTTGAGGGGTCCGAGCGGCCTCCTTTGGACGCAAGCTGCAACGGCCGGTCTGGCCATCCAACTTAGCCTATATCAACTACATGGACAGTCACTATAAGAGATGACTACACTTGGGAATTCAACAACAAATTTGGTGGACATTGCAAAATTTTTCATCACCTTTTAAAAGATTATCTTCAGAAATTCGCCTTCTACAAACATAAATTCCTTACGTTACCAATTACAACAAAAATTTTGGAACTGAATTAAGAAATTTCTCAAATACTTCTGCAATTTATTTTAATATCAACATCAAAACTTGGACCTTATTTTCAAACAAAAGTTTATGTTCTCCTGTGTTACCCCTTGGAGGAACTTTTGGGGGGGGAGGTCTGTACCGGGTGGTACACCTCCACGCCGCTAATTTAAATGCGCGCCAGTTAAAACTCCTCTGCTGGAGGAAGTCTGAACTTTATTGACGGTATTAATTTTCTACCTTCTCAGAAGATGTCACAACCTGTAAATTTTGGAGTTTTAGAACTGTGTCACTTTTGATGTGTTTTTGTTTCGCTTGAAGTAAGAAGTGTGAACTTTCTCTTCTAGAGGACACTACTGAAGATCTACAATAGTGCAACCTAGTGCGGAGTCAAAGAACTATTTTTTTGGAGAAAATTTAATTTCAAGAGTTTGTTCTTTGTTAAATATCTTTCTGTCATTGTTTAAGTTGGCAATATTTACCCCTTTCTTCCCCTTGTTATGAATGTATCCAATCCCGAATTTCTTCTATTAATTTCTGACCAATCTGGTGTATCTTCCCCCAACTTGAATCTGTTGCGGGGTCCTACCCAATAAAGAGTTTGTGGGAGGGTGTTTTCTTTCCCCTAACGCCTAGAACCTTCCGTGAGAGGATATAAACCGCTGATTTTCGGGTCTCCGGGCCACTTCTGTTCCATCTTTCAGTGTGTTAAGTACATAGCAGGGGGCGGGAAGCGCCTCTTTCTTCGGCAGCGGTCAACAACAAGGTAATGGCCGATTAATAACTTCTTTCTTTGCTAGCTCAGCAGTTTAACTTTCGGGGCGGGTTCTAAGCGTTCAACCATGTAACCTTTTCCTAAAATGTAACTACTCTTTTCATATATTCTCTTTTAAAACGACATATCGGGATAGAGAGTGCTTAACCCTCTCGAGCTCCCACTCACATCGTCCTGAGTTGAACTTATTTTTCTCAACCAATTCTTCCGTAATGTAATGTAAATTGCTATTAAGTCACCTCTGTAGTATGGGATTAGCCCTTGTATTAACGGCCTAGTGCCAAGTAGGTCTTAAGCAAAGTGTATTAGGAGTGCAAGTTCGCCTCCTCTCAAATTGTATTTTAGAGGTCATGTATTAATCTTCTTGTTATTTAACAGACCTCAGTAGGTTGGGTATTTTGCCCCTGTGTATATGTCCTTTGAGGACGGCTTAAAGGTGGAGTTCGGAGTGGCCTATGATAGGCTTGTATTTTAGGGGGAAGTTGCCCTTTTTGAAAATTGTGTTTTTGCCTCAAGGAGGCTTTTGGATGTAATTGGAAGCAGATGTTTCTGGCATGTTTGGGGGTTTTCGGCCCCTTTGTTGTATGGTGTTCATTGTAAGGTTGGGCTCATTGCTCAAGAATTATGTTTCTGACTTTTGAAACCCCAAATGGGGTACCTATGTAAATGTATTTGTCAATCGTGTTTCGGCTACTAAGTGCCTGTTCTATTTGTTGTTACCTAATTTTGAAAAGAAAATATAACCTTGTTAAATTTTAAAATTAATTTCACTTTAGTAGCTTGAGACCCGTTCACCACCCCGCACCTTCTTTCATGCATAACTACCACCAAAACACGGTAACAATTATTATTATTATTATTATTATTATTATTATTATTAAAATGCTATAAGTCACAGCTCTAGCAGGAGTAATCTCTTCCTTATCTCTGGTGAAAGCCATAATAACAGTCGTACTTACGTACGGTAAAGTAAGCCTAGGTTGTATCACAGACCATGCGTAACGCACAGAGTGCGCGAGAGGCTATGAACTGTTTACCTGGCACAAGTGTTGGTGTCTGATCTACATATCAGCACGTATGATGACCCACAGATTGCTGGTCAACTGGCTCGAGAGCCCTTCACTGGCCGTGTTGCCGGGAATTACACAGCACACTGAACTCCAAAGGGCTCATCTGCCTGAGTGACTGCTCGCTTGGCTTCACCGTATTTACCGACGATACTCCCTACACTGTGAACGTTCAGGTAAGAAACTACATTATCTGAATGGAACGAACATACAGCCATTTCGTGCATATTTATTACTATACCTTAATTTTAAACTGAACACAGGGTACTGATGCTTGCGTGCTGAAAATCTGGCGCCGGGATGAGTGGCTCATATGGTTGAGGCACTGGCCTTCTGATCCCAACTTGGTGGGTTCGATCCTGGCTCAGTCCGCTGGTATTTGAAGATCTTCATATTTACTGGTACGTAAAAGAACTTCTCTGGGACAAAGTTCCGGTACCTTGGGGTCTACGAAAACCGTGCAAGTAGTTACTGGGTTCGTAAAACAAATAACATTATTTATTGGTTGTGAACTTCATCATTTCATTCGCATCTCAGTGCAAGCTTTACATGCTGCCACTGATCTGTATACCGGGAGAGTAGGCAGGGCGGTTAGAGGCGCGCAGCTGTGAGCTTGCATCCTGCAGATAGTATGTTCAAACCCCACTGCCCGATGCCCTGAGGATTGTTTTCCGTAGTTTCCCATTTTCACACCAGGCAAATGCTGGAGCTGTACCTTAATTAAGTTCACGGCCGCTTCCTTCCCACTCCTGTGCCTTTCCCATCCCATCGTCGCTATAACACCTTCCTGTTACGGTGCGACGCAACACAAAATTGTAAAACCGATCTGTACATGTTTTTGTAGAATAGTTGACATCTTATCAGACAGATGTGTTGTACATATATAAATCACAATCACCGAAAATCCGAACATAGGAAATAATATTAGTTACACGTTACATAAAAAGAATGTCTACACCACTGAAGTAGCTCCGGTTAGCAGGGCCTAATTAATCGCTTCGTATGAGTTTTGTTAAGAGCAATTAAAGTAGAAGAAAACAAAGAATAAAATACGGAAAGAAAAGTGTAATCATGGCTCGTATTCGACAGTGTGTACTATACATTAAGTATGAACAATATTCTGAATCATTTTATGATACTGAATTGAAGTGCAGTGACCAAGCAAATGGCCATTAGGTTCGCATAGCTGTGAGCTTACATTCAGGGTATGGTGTATTTGAACCCAACTATCGGCAGCCCTGAAAATAATTTTCCGTGGTTTCCCATTTTAACATCAAGCAAATGCAAGGGCTTTACCTTAAGGCACGGCCGTTTCCTCCCCACTCCTACCCGTTTTCTGCCGCGCCGTCGCCAAGAGACTTATCTTATGTCGGTGCGACGTAAGACAAATTGTATGCGAAATCAAGTAGAGGTTGTTACGTTTTGAAAGTACAATCCATAACTTTAGTCCGTGGAGAAAATTATCAATATGTTTCCTCGGTCAAAGCTGCGTTTGAAACCCTTCATTTCCAATGAGTTCACATGATAAGTAATGTTCTGTTTATTTTTTCCATTGCAATTTGCTACTCTCCGTTGACTTTAGTCGAGGACATGTGGAATGAAATGTGTTGATGGGGTGGCTACATGTAAAAAAAAGATAGAAGAAGAAAGATAATACAGGTCAGTCACGATGAAGTATTTCGAGGAACATGCTGTGTTCCAAACTTGACATTACGTCATTTATAAGGATTAACAATGATTTAGACTCTTTCGCAACTCCGGAAAGAGAAGAAGAATAGTAATATGAAGAACTGGGGTCACTGTCAGAGGTTGAGTGTAAAAAAGACGCGCTGACATTGTGGAAGGTCGACGGCAACTGAAGATCTCATCAGACAGCCGTTAGCTAGTAAGTTGTGGGTGATTCCGGGAGAGGATTTAGTAATCCCCAAGGATGTGACAGCACGCAGGCAGGTAGATTACATGAGCATTAGGTCGGCAAGACTGTAATCCTAACCGGGAACTGCTGGAAGAACTGGTGGAGTGACAGATGCAAGCATCACACGGCGTGACCATTAGTCAACGATATATAACAGTCAGAAGCAAGAAACTGAGGTTGTAGCTCAGGGCGAGTTATTTATAATACTAAGAAGTCACGCGAAAAGAACCGCGAATATTAGATATCCAGGAAAGTGAACGTAGTGTAAGCAGCACGATTTGTTCTGAGTTATTTGCGACAAAGGAGTAGTGTTACGGAACTGGTGCAGATTTGGGAGCAAGGAGACGAGATTTTCAACTATTAGGCATGTTCCGAGCTGTCAGTGGAAAGATGGCGCGGATTGACATTAGCAGACGAATAGTTTGAGGGGAGCTTTTAAAAGTAGGAAGGATAGTAATACCAAGACAAAGTTGGAATTTAAAAGGACAAATTGGGCCATATATTAATTTATAGGACGAGGGGTAGGGGACTGGCATCAATTGCCAAGGGACATGTTCGATAAAGTTCCAAGTTCTTTGAAAACGTTTAAGTGTATATAAACAGCTGATAAGGAGTCTGCTACCTTGGCGACGGCCCTAAATGCAGATCATTGATTGATTGATTGATTGATTGATTGATTGATTGATTGATTGATTGATTGATTGATTGATTGATTGATTGATTGATTGATTGATTGATTGATTGATTGATTGATTGATTGATTGATTGATTGATTGATTGATTGATTGATTGATTGATTGATTGATTGATTGATTGATTGATTGATTGATTGATTGATTGATTGATTGATTGATTGATTGATTGATTGATTGATTGATTGATTGATTGATTGATTGATTGATTGATTGATTGATTGATTGATTGATTGATTGATTGATTGATTGATTGATTATCATACCACGGTTTATAAATTGAGGTCAGTGACGGGAGCACTATGAATAAAAACTTATTTATCACAAACTAGGAAATTGTCAGATTCCTTTTCCATTTTGTCATGTTGTCGATATCATAATAATAATATCAGGCTTGCAGCGATGTCCTGATATAATCTATCATCCCAAGTAAATTTTATTGCAATTGCAATTGACACCATGTTAACTTTATGGTGCTGGGTTAAGCGAGGCACTAGGTCAGGGCATCTAGGTCGTACGTTCCTTTTTCGTAACATATTACTTACAGTCTGCTCGGACACTGTGACAGCTATTGCCCTTCTGAGGTCTTCTTACAGGTTTTGGCACTGGTGGTCCGACGACGCATTACAGAAATGACCAGACGTTAGTCGTCGTCTTGGGTTGCGATGCATCAGCGACCTTTTCAAAGCCGCCTGGTGAACTGACCTGTCACGTTATACCAATTTTACAACCGATATATATATAACAGGCGGGCAGACGTTGAATTCCTCGGCAAAATGAAGAAAAGCCCACCCTTCCTGGTGCAAAGTGATTGTCCTTGAGACTTTCATGTCGTTAAGGTGTCTCCTTGTTGATAGTTTAAAGTATACGAACTCCACTAATGATAACTTTGATCTGTTTACCTCGCTACGACACACCGATATTTATTTCATTTTGAGGCACCTCCTGTCACTGAACGCGAAGATTTTAAGTGACATCATGACTCAGGTATTTCCTCCTTTGAATACGCAAGGTCTCAGTGTAGGCAATAATGCTACTGGTACAAATTGTCCCAAATGTACTGCAACATAACAGACGTTCAAAAACATATTAATAAATATTATTAACTTCGTTAGTTCACATTTAAAGTAACGCTGTGATAGTACAAATATCACACCCTTGCACTGTATTTAAAGGTGAGAGATGTTATTGTAAGTATTCGGTTTATTATTATATTATATTATATTATATTATATTATATTATATTATATTATATTATATTATATTATATTATATTATATTATATTATATTATATTATTATTTCATTTGTACGTTTATTATTAACAGTTTAAACTGGAAGGTTTCCTTATGTGATATGATTAATTTGTTTTGTACAAACGGCTGAGAAAATAGTGTTATTTTCAACTTGGAAAGTTCGTATGAGTCATGTGGGACACCCCATAGTCCGCTGATGTAGTTATTGTCATGCGGACGTCCCAGAGTCCGATGAGGTGGCCTTGTTATAGTCTAGTGACACAGAAAAGTTTCAGGGCGTGGTCTTGACAAGAGGATACTCGTGATTGGATGGCCAGGAACAATCTCGGTGTATCTTGTGGGAGAAAGGGGAAGCTGAGGTTTATTTAGGCATGTGATCAAACGGCGGAAAAAACCGACTTACAACTTATGATACTGAAGGGACTTGACTTAGAACAGTGGAGGAGAGGAGATGTAACTGTTGTAGGACGTGGTCTTATTATGTCTGTGAAGTGTGATAATAAACTACAACTGTGGAGTGCTTCGGCACTTGGTATTGTATCGCTTGTGGCGGCTTGGTATTCTATGTTAGTGAGAGCTATGGAGTGCTGTATTTCAGACTTTCCACAATTTATATTCTGGAACTGCAAACGTGTGTTGCTCGAGTGAATGCATCTTTAAACCAAGTGTTCGAGACCGTGAACACATTATTGTAAAGGTACAGTATCTGTGTGATGTAACAAGTGCCAATTATGATAATATGCAAGTTGTGTTGAGTCACGGAGACAGTGAAGGGTATTCATCCACATATATTATGCTTTCTAATGAACTTTCTGTACCGGGCGGTACACCTCTACACCGTTTATTTAAAAGTTGCGCCAGTTGAAACTCCTCTTCTGGAGGAAGGTTGAACTTTATCTACTCTATTAATTTTCTACTTTCTCAGAAGATGTCACCACGTGGAAAATTTTGAGTTTTTGAACTGTGTCACTTTTGATGTGTTTTTGTTTAGCTTGAAGTAAGAAGTGTGAACTTTCTCTTCTAGAGGACACTACTGAAGATCAACAATAGTGCAACCTAGTGCGGAGTCAAAGAACTATTTTGTTGAAGAAATTTTTATTTCAAATGTTTGTTCTTTGCTAAATTTCTTTCTGTTATTGTTCAAGTTGGCTGTATACCCCTCTCTTTCCCCTTGTTTTGCATGTAGCCAATCCCGAATTTCTTAAATTAATTTCTATCCAATCAGATGTATCTTCCCCCAACTTGAATCGATTGCGGGGTCCTAGACAAAAAAAATAATTGTGGGCGGGTGTTTTCATTCCCCTAACGCCTAGAACCTTCCACGAGAGGTTATAAACTGCTGATTTTTGGGTCTCCGTGCCACTTCTGTTCCATCTTTCAGTGTATTAAGTACATCGCAGGAGGCGGGTAGCGCCTCTTTCTTCTGCAGCGGTCAACAATAAGGTAATGGCCGATTAATAAATTCTTTCTTTTCTTGCTCAGCAGTTTAACTCTCGGGGCGGGTGCGAAGCGTTCTACCATGTAACCTCTTCCTAAAATGTAACTACTCTTTTCTTCGATTCTCTTGTAAAGCTACATTCTGGGATAGAGAGTGCTAACCCTCTCGAGCTCCCACTCATATTGTTTTGAGGTGAACTTATTTTTCTCAACCTATTCTTCGATAATGTAAAACCAATTGTTCTTTTCTAAGTCACCTCTGTAGTATGGGATTAGCCCTTGCATCAGTGGCCTAAGAGCCAAAGTAGGTCTTAAAATCAAAGTGTATTAGGAGTGCAAGTTCGCCTCCTCTCAAATTGTTTTAGAGGTCATTTAATTAACCTGCTTTTCATTTAATAGACCTCAGTAGATTGGGTATTTTACCCCTGTGTTTATGTCCGTTGACGGACAACTTGAAGGTGGAGTTTGGTGTGGCCTGGGAAAGGCTTAAATGAAAGAGCGAGTGGCTCTTTTGGAAACGGAGTGTTGTGTGCCTCGAGGAGGCTTTACTGTGTAATTTGGAGCAAGTGCTCCAGGGTTTGATTGGGGTCTTCTGCCCCTTTGTTAAAATTTGTATATCGGAAAGTTGGGCTAGTTGCTCAAAAATAGTGAACTCAGGGCTCGAAGCCCAAACTCTGTAACCCCTGCAATTGTACATTTCAAATTGTGTTTCGGCTACTAAGTACCTGTTCTTTGTTATTACTTAATATGGAAAAGAAAATATAACCTTGTTAAATTTTACGTTAACTCTGATTCCGTAGTTTGAGACCCATTCACGCCCGCACCTTCTTACCCCTCTACCTACCATCAAAACGCGGTAACAAGTGGTAGCAGAGCGTGGTTGAATGGGTCTCAATTTAGCCCCTTTTGACGGCTAAACACTGTTTTGATCCGAACTCTAACCATTTTCTCAGTTGCTGGAAATTTTTTATTGAGGTTGTTCAAAATTTTTCCGTCATCATGCCCGGCCCTCGCGATGTTCTCCTCCTTAACTATTTGCGCAAAGAGGAGTTGATCTACGAATTAACTATTAGAAACGTGCAATCTGGAGGCACGGTTGCTATCGACACTAACAAACTTAGAGAGTCCCTTGATTTGCCCATTTCCATCCCCAATTTGGGAGAGAAAGAAATTGATGACTCTCTTTCCACGATCGTCGAGAATATTTCTGGGCTAGCATCTGTAGTTAGTTTTTTTGATGAAAATGATCCGTCTCCTAATCAAATTAAGCGTGTGCAAGGCAGACTATATCACTTTTCAAATAGAGTTAATGATCTGTTGTCTCTAGAGGTGAATGACGTTCAGAGGAAGGAAGCTAATACGCTCCTTGAAACTATTTCTGAATTGTCTAGTAAAGTCACCCAATTGTTAACTGGGGAAGTTCCTCCCAAATCTGATCAGCCCACCATAGTGAATGAAGGTAGTGAGGAAGCGCCTCCCAAGGGAGAAGTCAATAGGATAACCGTTGCTGCTCAAACTATCCCGGCCCCATTGGACACCGAATCTGAACGCCGTGCATCGTTGAGTAACATCCGTTCTGAATTAACTTCCTTACCATTGAAGCCTTTACCTACTATGTCACCCGGGTTTAGCAGCTTGCCTCATCCATTGGCAATGTTGCTCAGAGGTATTTCTAAGTTTTCTGTTAACACCACCAGTGATGTAATTTCATTTTTAAGATTTCTAGTTGAATTTCAGGATCACGCCCTTGTGTTTTCTCTTTCCCCTTGTCAAATTTTGCAAATTATCTATCCTTATGCTATTGGTGTTCTCTCAGATAAAATAGTAAGAGCTATTGCTGAACAGTCATCTATTGAAGATTTTCACGCACACTTGCTTGCAAATTTCATTCCTGCCCGCGCGAGGTCATCTCTGATTCAGAAATACTATTATCGGGTACAGCGCTTGGATGAAAACTTGGCTGATTTCATACAGGACATTAAGTTTTATACTAGGGTGTTTGCTCTCCACTTCCCTGAGGATCAGATCGTGCAAGCTATTGTTGAAGGGATCTCCCCACCCTACAGGTCATATTTGTGTTTCGCGGCATGCCCGCAAACTTTCTCGGAACTTGAAGCATTGGCCGTCTCAGCGGAAGGAGTTAGATACGCCGATTCCTTGCGTGTTGCGAAAGAACCCCCGCCTTCCTTTAGTAACACTCGGCCTCCACCTCGCCGATCAGTCACCCCTCGTAAATGTTATGCTTGCGGGTCGCCTGACCATCTGCGCAATAAGTGTCCTCTGATCAAGTCTAGTAGGGCAAATAATGGAGCTGGTTCATCACAGGGCTGTTTTAAATGTGGGGCTTTCTCACATATCGCCAAGAATTGTCCCAATTCGAATAGCACCCCCTCCTGCTCAACTTCTGGGGTAACTTCCAACAACAGTCAAAAGTGACTAGTGGCTTCGGCTGAGTCAACTAATCCATCTTCCCAAGGCTCAGCCCCTGGCAAAAAGGTCGAGAATTCAGGGAACGATAAGTCTTCGAATACATCTTTTGAATGCCCCAAAGAGTGTCTTAGGATTGCGGCGGATATCCCCGCACCTGTTCCTTTTCTTAAGATTGAGATAAATAACGAACCTATAACAGCTCTATTAGATTCAGGCAGTGTTTGTTCCATTATTTCGGCTGAATGGTACTCCAAATTGAAATCTGTTTGTAAACTACCTGTCTATGACTCTTCTCCTGTTAAATATGTTTCGGCTAATACATCTCCATTAGAAATTCTAGGTTCTTTACTGGTCAAAATTCGTATTTTTAAGTTTACATGGAAAATCAAACTGTTTGTGGCTAAGCACTTGTCTTGCCCCATCATACTGGGAGCGGACTTTATTGCTCACACTGGTCTTGTGCTCGATCTCCAGTCTAGGTCGTGCACATTCAAATTCGCTTCTAGTTGTAAAATCCCACTATTAACGTGTAATTCTGTGTCATGTTTCTCTATTTCGCCTACCCAGGATGAGATGTTGTTAGACCTTAGACATCTACCTGAGGAGCAGGCTAATAGTATTCGTAAATTATGTCAGTCATTTCCAGAGGTATTCACTGATACTCTTGGTGTTACTGATCTTATTGAATACAAAATTGAGGTCACGGATTCGATTCCTGTCCGTTTTCCACCTTATAGGCTATCTCCACCTAAAATGAAGGCTCTGAAAGAAATCATCGATCAGATGTTGAAGGATGGTATTATTAGGCCCTCTAAGTCGGCGTATTCATCGCCTATTTTTCTAGTCCCGAAACCCCAAGGAGGCTTCAGGCCTGTCATTGATTACAGGGCTCTCAATCGGAAGGTGGTGTTGCAATCTGTGCCCCTTCCTGACCTTCATTCTTGTTTTTCATGGTTTCGTAAGGCCAAGTTCTTCACTATCTTGGACTTGAATCAGGCCTATAATCAAATTCCCCTTGCCGAAGAGTCTAAACACCTTACAGCGTTTGCCACGGACTGGAATTTATACGAATACAACCGCGTGCCTTTCGGGCTCCCCACGGGGGCAGCTGTACTCACTAGGCTACTAGATAGGGTCTTCTCAGACATCAAATTCGAGTACTTATATCACTATTTAGATGATGTCGTCGTATTTTCAGAGACTTTCGAAGAACATCTAGATCATCTGCGAGAAGTTCTGAATCGCCTTCGTAAGGCTGGGTTAACTGTAAAGTTGTCCAAGGTTGCCTTTGCTAAGCCCTCTATGTCTTTCCTAGGGCATATTGTGTCACCTGATGGTGTAGCAGTCGATCATTCTAGAACACAGGCCATCCGTGATTTTAATCCTCCCAAGGACATTAAAGGCATCACCAGGTTTATTGGTATGGTGAATTTCTTCAGAAAGTTCATTCCTAACTTTGCTAATAGAGCGGCGCCCTTAAACCTTCTTCGTAGGAAAGGCATCAAATTCGAGTGGGGACCTTTTCAACAAGCCGCTTTTGAAGATCTGAAATTAGCTCTCTGTAATGCCCCGGTCCTTGCTATGCCTGATTTCTCAAAGAAATTCATCGTCCAAACGGACGCGTCGTCGTCAGCTGTAGCTGCAGTCCTTCTTCAAGAGACTGAACTAGGGAGGCGACCCATCGCCTATGCATCTAGGACTTTGTCGGCTCAAGAAGCCAAGTATTCCATCTATGAGCTCGAAGGTTTGGCAGTCTTATTCGCCTTAGAGAAGTTCCGTCTCTATCTGGAACATGTCAAATTCGACCTGGAAACAGATAATCAAGCCTTAAGCTGGGTCTTAGGTAGGCCGCGTCGTACTGGTCGTATAGCCCGTTGGGCCATTCGTATTTCTGCCTTCCAATTCGATGTCAGGCATATCAGAGGTACTGAAAATGTTGTTGCTGATGGACTCAGCCGTATGTTTTCAAACGAGGTCGAGACCCACGAACCGGTCGACAGTTCATCACCTTCCGAGTCCATACTATCCGAGGTTAATGCCATCCTAACAGATGCTCCCATGCTTTTTAGAGATATTGAGAAATACCAACGTGAAGATCCGACGCTGGCTCCGATAATGGAAACCCTTTCTTCTGGGGAACAGGTTGTCCCTTATGTTCTGAGGAATGGTGTTCTATGTTGCCCATCGAGGCATGATAAGATGATGAAAGTTGTCGTTCCAGCCGTTCTGGTACCTATGATCTTCAAGTATTATCATGAGACCCCATTAGGAGGGCATCTTGGAATCTTTAAAACCCGTGAAAAGATTCGTGAAATGTTCATCTGGAAAGGTATGGACGGTGAAATCCGGGAACTTGTAAAAGCTTGTAAATCTTGTTTGCTCAGTAAACCCACCATGTCCACCAAGGTAGGCCTTTTGTCTTCGCATCAAGCGTCGCGCCCCATGGAACGTCTGTATATCGATTATGTAGGACCCTTCCCCCAGTCAAAGGGTAATGCTAACAAGTTCATCTTTGTGTGCGTAGATGGTTTTACCAGATTTTCTTGGTTATTTCCGACTAAGCTGGCTACCGCTCAGTCTACCATTACCTGCTTAAATTCTATTTTTGCTTCTTTTGGTCCGTCCCAATATATTGTATCTGATAATGCTAAGGCGTTCACATCAAATCTTTTTCGTAAATTCTGTTTTGACTTGTCCATCTCTCATGTAACTACTTCTGCTTATTACCCTCAACCATCTCTGGCTGAACGGGTTAACCGTAATCTCAGGTCTGCACTTATTGCCTATCATCATGAAGATCATTCCAGGTGGGACACGTCCCTGCATTGGATAGCTTTTGCTTTGAATTCGGCGGTTCATGAATCTCACAAGTTTACTCCAGCTTCTTTGATGTTCAAGTTTGTTCCCAACTCGCCGCTCTCTAACCTCTGGTCTCTGAATGACATTCTACCCGAGACAATAGATCCGGATAACATTAAAGATCTTTGGAAGAAGGCTAAAGCCAATCTTAAAGTGTCTCATGAAAAGGTTAGGGAAAGGTATGATCGTGGACGGAGATCCACCCCTTTGAAGGTAGGTGACCAGGTTATGGTCAAAAATTTTGTTCCCGCGGGCAAGCTTGCCCCCAGATTCCATGGGCCATGCATCATTCTCGATTTTCTCACACCGGTTACATTGTTAGTAAGCAATCCAGCCACCGAGAGGATATTTAGGGTTCACCTGTCCCAGGTGAAACCGGTGTAAATTTTGTGTCAACTTGCTTCATATAATTTGATAAGAATATGATGGTTATATTTTTTTTTGAGTTCTACTTTTAAGGCATTCTGCTCCTTCTATTTTATTTTATATGTAAGCATTTCTTGTAAACCTCCCCCGATTGTTAAACTGCCATCCTGTCCTTGTCACGGCCATTACCACGCTCCCGTCTCCTGCGCCACTAAATACAGTGGCTGGCTTAGATGAAATGCCATGGATATCGCCACGCCGCTGGCCCCTCAATCTACATGCCTGTGCCCTCAAAAAAAAGATGATGGTCCAACACAATTTTGCCGCCGAGCTTTTATGTTTCAGTGCCCCCGCAGCCGCGCAGCGCCGTGCAGCAACTGGGGAGGGGGATGGGCCCCGTCCTCTCCAGCGAGGACGACATGTGTACGGCGAGCCGGAGCTCTCCTCCCGGCCAAGGCTGATGTGCGGCGCACGACCTGCTACTGGCCCGCAGCCTGTATATGTTCACCGCGGGCGCGGCGTATTTCAACACCTCTGCTCCCCTCATAGTGCGGGCGAGCGGTATCTCAGGGTACTTGAGGGGTCCGAGTGGCCTCCTTTCGACGCAAGCTGCAACGGCCGGTCTGGCCATCCAACTTAATCTACATCAACTACATGGACAGTCACCATAAGCAATAATTACACTTGGGAATTCAACAACAATATTTGGTGGACATTGCAAAATTTTCTTCACTTTTAAGTAGTAAAAGTTTATCTTCAGAAATTCAAATTCTACAAACATAAAGACTTTCATTCACCTGCAACAACAACATTTTGAAACTGAATTAAGAAATCTTGTAAATGCTCCTGCTATCTATCTTCATATCAACATCATTACTTGGACTTTGTTTCAAACTTATCTCATGCGTCACCCCTGGAGGAACTTTTGGGGGGGGGGGGGGAGGTCTGTACCGGGTGGTACACCTCTACACCGTTTATTTAAAAGTTGCGCCAGTTGAAACTCCTCTTCTGGAGGAAGGTTGAACTTTATCTACTCTATTAATTTTCTACTTTCTCAGAAGATGTCACCACGTGGAAAATTTTGAGTTTTTGAACTGTGTCACTTTTGATGTGTTTTTGTTTAGCTTGAAGTAAGAAGTGTGAACTTTCTCTTCTAGAGGACACTACTGAAGATCAACAATAGTGCAACCTAGTGCGGAGTCAAAGAACTATTTTGTTGAAGAAATTTTTATTTCAAATGTTTGTTCTTTGCTAAATTTCTTTCTGTTATTGTTCAAGTTGGCTGTATACCCCTCTCTTTCCCCTTGTTTTGCATGTAGCCAATCCCGAATTTCTTAAATTAATTTCTATCCAATCAGATGTATCTTCCCCCAACTTGAATCGATTGCGGGGTCCTAGCCAAAAAAATAATTGTGGGCGGGTGTTTTCATTCCCCTAACGCCTAGAACCTTCCACGAGAGGTTATAAACTGCTGATTTTTGGGTCTCCGTGCCACTTCTGTTCCATCTTTCAGTGTATTAAGTACATCGCAGGAGGCGGGTAGCGCCTCTTTCTTCTGCAGCGGTCAACAATAAGGTAATGGCCGATTAATAAATTCTTTCTTTTCTTGCTCAGCAGTTTAACTCTCGGGGCGGGTGCGAAGCGTTCTACCATGTAACCTCTTCCTAAAATGTAACTACTCTTTTCTTCGATTCTCTTGTAAAGCTACATTCTGGGATAGAGAGTGCTAACCCTCTCGAGCTCCCACTCATATTGTTTTGAGGTGAACTTATTTTTCTCAACCTATTCTTCGATAATGTAAAACCAATTGTTCTTTTCTAAGTCACCTCTGTAGTATGGGATTAGCCCTTGCATCAGTGGCCTAAGAGCCAAAGTAGGTCTTAAAATCAAAGTGTATTAGGAGTGCAAGTTCGCCTCCTCTCAAATTGTTTTAGAGGTCATTTAATTAACCTGCTTTTCATTTAATAGACCTCAGTAGATTGGGTATTTTACCCCTGTGTTTATGTCCGTTGACGGACAACTTGAAGGTGGAGTTTGGTGTGGCCTGGGAAAGGCTTAAATGAAAGAGCGAGTGGCTCTTTTGGAAACGGAGTGTTGTGTGCCTCGAGGAGGCTTTACTGTGTAATTTGGAGCAAGTGCTCCAGGGTTTGATTGGGGTCTTCTGCCCCTTTGTTAAAATTTGTATATCGGAAAGTTGGGCTAGTTGCTCAAAAATTGTGAACTCAGGGCTCGAAGCCCAAACTCTGTAACCCCTGCAATTGTACATTTCAAATTGTGTTTCGGCTACTAAGTACCTGTTCTTTGTTATTACTTAATATGGAAAAGAAAATATAACCTTGTTAAATTTTACGTTAACTTTGATTCCGTAGTTTGAGACCCATTCACGCCCGCACCTTCTTACCCCTCTACCTACCATCAAAACGCGGTAACACTTTCAACGGACTGACTACAAATAGTAGCTTGGTCCTCGGTTTTCGTTTCCCATTGTTTTTGTTGCTGTTGTTGTTGTTGTTGTAAATACGGAGTCTTGCAGCAGTGTTTTGCGTGTGTATTATATGTATATTTTGGTGTGTTGATGAGGTGCTAATGCATGGATATTGTTCAGAACATAGGTAGTTATTTTAGAATCAGTCGAGTTATTTGTGAACTAAGGTGCAGTTCCTATCTATCTAATCGCTTTCAGGAGGTTAGGTAAGGCCTGAAGCAGATGTACCAGTACGCATATATATGTACACGCCCTGGACGAGAAAGAATTATCATGCTCTATAAAAATTCGAGGGATCTATTCTGGTGAACACTGGCGCCCATTCTACGGACATTTCGATTAATTATTTTTATATATTTAATTTAATTATGTTATTAATTTATTCATATATTTTGAATTAGATTACAATTTACGCACAAGCGTGAGACGATTAAGTACTTTATTCATATTTGATTATTTTGATCCTATTGCGTTGGTTATTAATTATTATTATTTTTTTTTGCTAGGGGCTTTACGTCGCACCGACACAGATAGGTCTTATGGCGACGAGGGGATAGGAAAGGCCTAGGAGTTGGAAGGAAGCGGCCGTGGCCGTAATTAAGGTACAGCCCCAGCATTTGCCTGGTGTGAAAATGGGAAACCACGGAAAGCCATCTTCAGGGCTGCCGATAGTGGGATTCGAACCTACTATCTCCCGGATGCAAGCTCACAGCCGCGCGCCTCTACGCGCACGGCCAACTCGCCCGGTATTATTATTATTATTATTATTATTATTATTATTATTATTATTATTATTATTATTATTATTATTGGTATTTACATATACTAAAAGACTAGCGACGAGAAATAACAGTTGTAGTGAGAGGAAACGTAATAAAAAGTTCCGATTAATATCATTTTAAAGACCAATATTGTAAATACTCGTACTCCCCTCCCCCTGTTTGATGAAGTCTTGTGTTAACCGCAGGTTGAAGTGTTGTGGTATTACTGATAATAAATGCAGAGACAAATTAGTCAGAGATATGTTTTTTTTTTTTTTTTTTAGTCTCACCGACAGAGTAAGGTCTTGTGACGACGATGGGATAAGAAAGGGCTGGGAGTGGGAAGGAAGTGGCCGTGGTCTGATTTAAGGTACAGCTCCAGCATTTGCCTGGTGTAACAATCGGAAACCGCGGAAAACATCTTCAGGGCTGCAGACAGTCGAGTTCGAACCCACTATCTATCGAATGCAAGCTCACAGCTGCGCGCCCCTAACCTGACGGCCAACTCGCTCGGTAATTAATCAAAGACTTTAATAGTTTACAGTCTTAGGAAATCAACGTTAAATATTGTCTGTGAAAAATAATAGCAATATGATATATCTCATTTTCTTCTGGAGTTTTCACATACAGTATACACGTACAGTTAGCAACAGTTTTGTTCGTACAGCTGGAATATAAATAAAATTTGGCTGTTTTGTGAAATCAATATATATTTGCTTGCATGTTTCTGGCAGGTACATGATAAAGTATGACGTCTATTTTTAAGACATAAACTCAAATATTACTCATGAAATTCATAATATATGTATGAAGAATCTTGGGAAACGAAAAGCTGAGCATTCTTTACAACTTTCCTACTTGTACTCTTGCAAGGTTGTCCCACCTCTCAGCACCAAGCTGCCCTGTTATTCGTCAACCCCACCTGTAACTGACCTGTTTACACTCCAATGAAGTACTGGTGCGAGATGGTGAAGAGCTTTTAGACGACCTGAAGGAAATAATTGTCCAGTTTGCTCTTAAGGGGAAATCGTTAAGGGAATTTTGTACTATTGTTGGTGAAACGCATTCAACAAAGCAGTATATCGCCAACAGATTCAAATATGAGGACACATGAAATAATTTGAGACTACAACCAAGAGTGAAAAAATTAAGTGAAAGGGATGAAAGGTACATTTTACATCAAATTAGATGTAATCCTATGTTAAGTGTAGCAACACTGCGCAGCCCCAGAGCCACAGGTATTAGCAAATTAAAGTTGAAATTCGCAGGCCGGCCGGGAATCGAACCCGGAACCCTTGGACCCAACAATTTAGCCACGAATCTGGTCTATGGTTTTGTTGAGTCGCCCATATGACGCATTCTGGCAAGTATCTCAGCAAATGTTTCACATGCATTGAAAGACTTTCTCATGGTGAATTTTCAAGTTGGAAGATGTTCAGTGACGTAAGTCACTTCATTATCGTGAAGCCCCGCATCATTCCAAAGAACGTAATCGACAGAGTGAAATTACTGTGCCTAACAGTTGTCTTCTTTTTTAGACATTTGGCTTCATTCTCGCAGCTCGAAATCATTTGTAGCGCTTTTCCTTTCCAAATTGAAATGCTATAGTCTTGTTGGTTTGCTAACTTTGGGGAGCTGGTAATATACACGATAGAGAACTTCCAGAGAGGTTACGAGTATTTTGCATGCAGAGATCATCAGCACTAATGTCCCATTGGAAGTTCTCCGAGATACGCTCCCATTGTAAACAGCCTCACTTGGCGGAGTGTGCGGCAGTCTTAGAGCGGGGAGTGACAGCAAGAAAATGAAGTGGATTATCCAGTACCAACATATGCAAATGCACTACTATTTGTTTGTCGTGTATACTAAGAAGTGAGTTTGATAACTCTTACAAGCTTCTATACTCGTGAAAGTAATTTAAGCAAAGAACTCCAATTCTAACTCTGCTGATGTTCTTAAATGAAATGTTTAGAACTTTCAGGTCAATAGCTACAGTCAGTAACAGTTTTGTTCGTACATCAGGAATGTGAATACAAGTTGGCGGTTTTGTGAAATAAATGTATACGAGTTTACACTTTTCTCTTAGGAAAGTGACAAATTATGACGTATATTTACATGAACTTAAGAAAAGTTTTTAGCCTCTCTTTTCTTGATCTTCTGTCCAGATATTGCGTATCTTGGTCAGCGGAATTTCAGGTGCATACGTCATTCCGCCAAGATTTTCACTGTCCCCTGGTTTTCTTGTTCTGTCCTGTATCTTTCTCTCCTTGACACTTATTTCTGCTTGGTCCTTGTTCGCCTGGGTAAGGCACCCAGGCAGTGTTTGCAACTTTTCTTGCAGAGAAAGTATTCCGTTGACCAGACCCTCTTGATTCATCCTCTTAATGCTCCCATAAAAGATGACTCTCCTTTTCCTCGTCGTCGTCGTAATTTTTTCGATGGCTTTATACAGGTCTCGGTCCTTTAGGGACTTTTTTGGACCGGTGTGTTTTCGAATGAATCTTCTCTCCTTTTCTCAAGGATTGAATCTGCCACACTTGCCGTGTTTCCGATTTATAGAGACATTCCTTTCTGACCACATTTTAATTTGATTTGAATTGTGATGGAATTCGACTTGTAGGTGTCTTGTCATAATAATAATAATAATAATAATGATAATAATAATAATAATAATAATAATAATAATAATAATAATAATAATAATAATAATAATAATAATATTTGCTTTACGTCCCACTAACTACTCTTTTGGTTTACGGAGACGCCGAGGTGCCGGAATTAAATCCCACAGGAGTTTTTTTTCGTGCCACTAAATCTACCGACACGAGGATGACGTATTTGAGCACTTTCATATACCATCGGACTGAGCCAGGATGGAACCTGCCAAGTTGGGGTCAGAAGGCCAGTGCTCAACCGTCTGAGCCCCTAAGCCCGGTGGTGTCTTGTCGTAGACTAACAGCTATTTTCATTCTCCTCATCCTCTCCCTTAATGACTCATACTCATCTCACTTGGGAGTGAGAATTTCTCCCAGGTATTTACATTTTTGAATGCGATGTATGTCCCTCTATTGTGTTGAAATTCTCTTCGTGACAGTTGCTCTGTCTTAGTCTATAAAATCTGTTCTTAAAGGAAATTCTTTATCCTAATTTAGCCGCAAAACTTTGTAGTGTAGTTCTTCCACTTGATTCGTTGTAATATGAGGATTGTATGTTATCACAATGACGTTATTTGCTAGACAGTCCACCATGACGGGAGACTTACCACATCCTATCTTTAACCCAGAGATTAACTACCCAGAAGAGAACTGTGGCGTAATATAACCGGTTTTGAATGTTAAGGTCTGCAAGATATATATGCCTTTTCAAACTTGAAGTTCTGAAAATGTTACCTCTGACTGCGGAATCCTCAGTTGAATTGGTACAATTTTCCAAGACACTGGTAGCTAGGGTGACACCGCGGCGGGCCTGCTCTAACGCCCAGAATTTCATAATTGAAAAAACGTGTCAATACTTCAAAGTATTTTATAGTCACTCAACTGAAGAAAGCGCACGGTACAGTATGTTCTTCGCGTTTAATATTTTTATCAGAATGACTAAAGTATCATAAAAATTTAATTCAACTTTCGTGCAGATACAATCCCCGTGGTCACCCACAGTAAAGCATTACATCTACAGGGTGTAACAAATAAAGTACGGACAGACTTCCAGGACACATTACTCACATGTTCGAGAAGAAAACATGTTAACTTATATGTTCATGAGTCCAGAAAGGCTTTATTTCCATGTTTTCTTTACAGCTCTACATAGAACATTAACCCTGGGAATCACACAGGAACATGGAACCCAATGACGGCAAGGAACATCAATCTTATCCAGAGTGCTCGAAACAAGGTTTTTAAAATTCATAACTTATAAAATCACAGGAAATTACCTAACATTAATAAATTATTAAAATAAACATAAGGAATATGCTGTGAATAGTTAGTACCACAGACGAAATCGCAAAGATTTGACTTTCCTGTATAAAATTACTAATTATAAAATTGTTCATTCAAATACATTGCAGTCAATGTCTTTCTATGCACCGCAAAATCTAAGTCGTCCAAGAAATATCTTCTTTCCTTGAAAGGCTCAGATTGAAATTCGTAAGAACTACCCAAATAACAGAGCAATGAGAGTACGAAGGCTTTCACGGCCGGTGCCAATATAATAAAAATCTTCCAAGCTATTCTGGCGTGGTCCACTCTTCTCATTCCTTCCAGACGTTTCGACTACTGCTGCGGTAGTCATCTTCTGTGGCGTCGTCCTAGACGGCAGAAAAGCCCGGAATTTAGTTATTATACAGAGTGGCGCACGAATAGTTGACACATTTGAAAAGAAAATATAAAATGCAACTTATGTACTATGTTATTTAAATTTCGTGCACACCTTCCCTGTTTCATGGAAAAAACTGTAGAGGTGACACTGCTGCCTTGTCTCCGAATGCCTGAATTCCAGTGAGCTTTCTACCATGGCCAACCACGGCCGACTATCCGTTCAGCAGCGCGCCAAGACAGTATCTTTTATTGCGAATCGAAACGTGTTACGGCGTCACAAATAAAATTTCGAACTGAATTTCAGGTGGACACGAGCAAGGAACACCATTCTTCGCTTATACAGAAACTTTGAAGAACAAGGCAGTGTGAAGGAAGAAAAGCGACCACGTGCTCCAGCAGTTCGGTTTCCTGAAAACATCTCTGCACTGAGGGTCGCCATGCAGCCCACACCAGTCAACATGGCGAACTTCAAGAGAAAGTGGAATATCGCGCTGTTCATTTCAAAGAATGTTACAAGGTGACCTTCAATTGTACACATACAAAATGACTGTTCTACACAATCTAACATATCTTCACAGGCAGAAGAGATTGCAGTACGCATTATGGACTCAAGACAAAGATCAAGTACTGTTTAACACTTGGCTCTCTGATGAAGCCTATTTTCAACTCAACAGGGCAGTTAATAAAGAAAATGCGTGATTTTGGGCTACAGAAAAACCAGACAAGACCTCAAAGCCGCATGGAAATGCGTGCTCAGTTTGTGCTGCTCTGCACTGAAATTCATGAAAACCTGTGCCGCAAAGTCGTCAGAAACATGCATACTCGTCTCGAAGAGGTTGTTGGTAACAGTGGAGGCCAGACTGAACATGTTATATAGTGAAGAGTATTTCCAGGGTCCAAGCTACCTGTGTCAAAAATTTCATGTGTGTTCGGTGAAAAATAAAGTTGTTACTCTAAAAGTAAATGTGTCAACTATTCGTGCGCCACCCTGTATAAGGCAATGAGACTTCACAATAGTATTCATTCCTACGTTGATATGTTTATTATGACAGAAGATACATTAATTTAGTAATGTAACACTGTACTTCTCAACATACACATGAAGAAATGTTAAAAAAGAAAAATTAGTATAAACGTAGTGAGTCATATTATTCAATTTATAGATACCAACTGAAATATCCTGCTTTAACAATTCTTTAAAAATTACATTAATTATTAATTAATACTGTAATATTAGAAATATTTACCTTGATGGATTTTTAAGGTGACGTGTGTCACTCGAAGTCTCTGTACGAATAATGCCCTAGATAATCTTCTTCGTCTTAACATCCAAGTTTTTTACAGTGTGCCTTACGTCACACTGACACAGATAGGTCTTATGGCGACGATGGGACAGGAAAGGGCTAGGAGTGAGAAGGAAGCGGCCGTGGCCTTAATGTACAGCTCCAGCATTTGCCTGGTTTCAAAATGGGAAACCACGGAAAACCATCTTCAGGGCTGCCGACTGTGTGGTTCGAACCTACTATCTCCCAAATGCAAACTTACAGCTGCACGACCCTAACCGCACGTCAACTTGCTCCGTAATAACATCTGCAATTGTCGTGAACACTGTCACTGCGACTCACGACATGTTAAGTTCACTATAAATTACTTAATTAAAAAATAAATAACACATTTCCTTCCTTCACTCCGGAGGAATGTAACCGCCAAGTTGAGTGGTACCTTGTATTTGCGCCCTGTTTAGTGTAAATGCGTCCTTTCAGATAAAAGTAGAATTCCTGCGGGACTATATTCCGACACCTCAGCGCCTTCGGAGACCGTATAATTAGTTAGTGGGACGTAAAGCCAATAACATTATTTATTCTGAGAAAAATGTACATGCGAGGATCTTACCGAGTAGCATGCCGACTCGTTAGCTGAACGGTCAGCGAACTGGCCTTCGGTTCAGACGGTCCTGGGTTCGATTCCCGGCCGGGTCGGAGATTTTAACCTTGAGTGGTTAATTCCAATGGCACGGGGGCTGGGTGTATGTGTTGTCTTCATCATCATTTCACCCTCATCATGACGCGCAGGTCGCCTACAGGTGTCAAATAGAAAGACCTGCACCTGGCGAGCCGAACCCCTTCTGGGATATCCCGGCACTAAAAGCCATACGACATTTCATTTTACCGAGTAGCATGCGTTCAATCCTTGTGTGAGTGGCTGTACGTTACACGGGCGAATGCATTTCAGATTCTAACCATCTCAAGTGAGAGGTAAACCTTACTTTCAGCCCTCTTAAAGGAAATAACAATTATTATACTTCCCAAAGTTACTTATTCTTTTGAATTGTAAGTTTATGATTCTACATATACATGGATATTCCTGAGGCCCACTGTAAACTTCATTGATAGCATCTTGTTAGGTGAGGTTCAATTTTGTCTAATTAATTAGTAGGCTGGTTCATTCTATTTAAGAGCAATATAAAGCGACGTCATTAGTCATATGCCAAAGGAGGAAAACGAACAATTCTGACTTCACAGGGGGTGTACGGTATAGAGACAAATGAGGAGGCGGAAATGTGTGGAAATCAAAGGTTATTTCGCAATCTCCCTGACTCGTTTGGAGTCCTGAGGTAAAACACACAAAGACATTGCGCTAAAATTCCCTATGAAAAGGAAAAGCCTATAAAATCAGAAAATTCCATTTCAAAACACATTATTCTAATGTGTCCATTATATTAGCTATACATTCGCCAGTTTTACCGCAAGCAGGTTATAAATTCATGGAGACGTGTGCTAGACCTTAAATTTTTAATTTAAAAGAAAAATTAGAGATTTATATGTTATAAATTTGCTACTATTATTTTTGAAGACTTTCTTCCGAAGCTTGCCATTGTATGGAAATGAAATATGGACAATAACCAGCTCAAAAGTAAAAAAGAATGGAGGTTTTGAAACTCGATGTTACAGAAGAATGCTGAAGGTGAAATGCGTAGATCAAATGAAGAATGAATTGACGCTGAATCGAATTGGTAACGGGAGAGCGATTGGCTAAATTTGACCAGAGAAAGAGCTAGAATGATATCACTCATCAATACACTCAGGGCTTGTTCAGTTAGCTTTCTAGGGAAGTGTATGCGGTAAGAACGGTAGGGGTAGGCCAAGGTATGAATATGTCAAGGAGGTTAGAGTAGATGCAGGATGTAGTAGCTAGGTAGAAATAAAGAGGTTAGAACAGGATAGGGTGGCATGGAAGGCTGCATCAAACCTGTCTATGGACTTAGGAACCAAACTACAGCAACAACAGAAAACAGCTTTGTTTAACGTTAACGTTAATATGTTAAACACATATTTTGCTCCGAAACACGTGAATATTACATCTTCAAAAAAGGATCACCCACTGGGCGAAGAATCCAACTGCGGCTATATGAAGGTAGCAGACGGAAGTTTTGACGTAAAATGCGTACCCCATGGTGTGCATTGTCGGAATAATGTATGAAGTCAGTTTTCGTTTGAAAGAAAATAATAGTATAAATTTATAACATTTAATTATGTACTGTCGTCAAAGATTTTATCTATAAACTATTACGATTGGAAAAATCGTTTTTCTCAAGTGGTTTAATATCGTACTAACAAATGGAAGGTTCTCGGGGACGCAAACATGCGAAAAGCCTAGTATTCGGAATACAGCAACCGTAGCCTTAATTACAGTGACTCTATATATACAGTGTGGCCAACCAGTGCTTAATTCTGATTGGCTCCGCCATGTTTTAACCAAATGACCCGTCAGCTCATTTAAACGTATGTATTCCGCACAGGGTAAGACCACACTTCATGCAGTTTCAGCGAAGAACAGGCTACT
Source organism: Anabrus simplex (assembly GCF_040414725.1). Taxonomy (NCBI): domain Eukaryota; kingdom Metazoa; phylum Arthropoda; class Insecta; order Orthoptera; family Tettigoniidae; genus Anabrus; species Anabrus simplex. The sequence goes on from NC_090271.1 coordinate 300,180,455, forward strand.
TATTTTAACAATACTACCGAAAATGTGGTTTTATTAAACACGGGGGATTATTTAGTATCATTAGTTTCGAAATGTGTGTGCATTTACGTATTTCTGAGGTCTGATATTGAAAGAAAATTACACGGGGCAGTTGTGCTTATAGGTGCAGAAACAGATACGGAAAGGGGTTTAAAATGAAGTTGGGCTATCTTTGCAAACCATCATCCAGCTTGGCTACCTCAAGGAACTTTGGGGATATTATTATTTCTAAATACGTTGGCCTCGTGTCGTTAGATTTACTAGCACATAAAGGAACTCCTGCGGGACTAAATTCAGGCACCTCGAGGTCTCCAAAAATTTTAAAAGTATTTATTGGGACATGAGCAAATAAAATTATTATTATTATTATTATTATTATTATTATTATTATTATATATTGCGAATGAGCCCATTAGGACTACGCAAAGTACTTAGAGACAGGCATTTGCCTTTCTTTGTGCCCACACTTCCTTCATTCGTTTGCTGTGTGCTTCTTTTCTCTCTTGAGACCATGTTGTTCCGGTCTTCTTCTTTGGTTTTTCCTCTTGGTCAACTTGCCACTTATGAACTTTGGTTCTGAAGATAACCCGGCTTTGGATGTCTTCAGGTGGAATTCCTGCCAGTTTGAGATCTGTTTTAATTTCGCCAATCCATTTTATTGTGTCCGTTTTAGCTTTACTTCGGTTTTCATAAAATTCAACAATTTGCTTGGTAAGTCTATCTGGGTTCATCCTTTTTATATGTCCAAAGAATCTTAATCTGCGTTTTCTGATGTCGCTGTGAATGTTAGAAAATTGTTTGATTTCCTGTTTCCCTCTAAGGCGGTACTGTTCATCTACGAGTTTTGGGCCTAAAATTTTTCTAATGATATTGCGTTCCTTTTTCTGAATATTTTCTAGATCAGTTTTCCTGTTCAAAATTAGTGTCTCTGATCCATAGAGGCATTCTGGTTTAATAACTGTATTATAGTGTCTTAGTTTAGCATGCTTGGAGAGACACTTTTTGTTATAGATATTTTGGGTGAGTCTATACGCAGTTTCCATTTTTTGGCATCTAACTTCATTGGCTTTTGTTTCCATTCCATTCTCCTGAATTATTTCACCGAGATATTTGAATTGCTGGACCCGTTTTATTTTGCCATATTTTGTCTCCATGAATTTAGGGGCTTCTTTGCTGCAGGTCATGTATTCAGTTTTTTCAAACGATATTTGGAGGCCGACTTTTTCCGCTGTTTCTTTCAGGAGTTCGATCTGGTTTATGGCTGTTGAAACGTCACGAGTTAAGATTGCCAGATCGTCCGCAAATGCCAGGCAGTCTACTGCTAATTTGCCCCTACCAAGAGTGATTGGTTGGTCAATCTTGAGGGCAGACTTCTGTTTGCGCCATTCCTGTATTACCTTTTCAAGGACGCAGTTGAAGAGTAGTGGAGAGAGCCCATCTCCCTGTCTTACTCCTGTTTTGATCGGAAAAGGGTCTGAGATTTCCCCCATGAATTTAACCTTAGATTTTGTGTCTGTCAATGTCTCTTTTACAATTGCGAGTGTTTTCCGGTCTAGACCCTGTTCTTTTAATATCTGAAACAGTGATTGACGATCAACTGAATCATAGGCCTTTTTGAAATCAACAAAAGTACAAACTACATTTTTGCTACAAATTCTCTGATGCCTTAGGATTAACTTTAGGTTCAAAATTTGCTCTGGACATGAACGGCCTGGTCTGAAACCTGCTTGATATTCTCCAATTGTTGGTTCTAGTTGCTGTTGGGCTCTATCGAGAAGGCACTGAGATAAAATTTTGTAGGCAACAGATACCAATGAGATTCCTCTGTAGTTATTTACATCTGTTCTGTCTCCTTTCTTATGTAAAGGATGAATTAGTGCACTTTTCCAATCTTCTGGAATTTGTTCTGTTTCCCAAATCTCTTGGATGATACCGGTGAATTCTTTTATAGTATTTGGGCCTGCTGATTTGAGAATTTCTGCTATGATCCCATCCTCACCTGCAGCTTTATTCATTTTAAGTCGTTTTATCTGTCTGGTAATTTCTTCTTCATCCGGTGGTACTGAATTTGGGTTTGTGAAGTCAGGTTCCTGCGGTGGAAATCTTTGTGTTGGTTCTGGGCAGTTAAGCAGTTCTTCAAAATACCTTGCAAGTTCGGTGCAGTTTTCTTGATTGTTCAGTGCAAATTGCCCATTTACTTTCTTAAAGCAAAGGTTTTGTGGCTGATACCCTGTTAGCTTTGTTTTGAAGTTCTTGTAGAAATTTCGTGTGTGGTTTTTTTCGAAGTCCTTTTCAATTTCCAGTAGTTGATCTTTCTCGAATTTCCTTTTGGTCTGTCGGATTAATTTCGCTGCCTCTTTCCTGACTGCCAAAAACATTTTGTGATTCTTATCGGTCTTTTTGCTGTTCCACTTATTGTATGCATTCTGCCGGGATTGAATGGCTTGTTCACAGTCTGCGTTCCACCAAGGGTGTTTTTTTCTTTTCTGCAGAGGAATCAGTGTTTGTGCTGTTTCAATTAGTTTGATCTTGAGTTGCTGCCAATTGTTGGACTGCTTTTTCTCTAATTCTTCGGTGAGAGATGGCTGGATCCGACTGGTATCAAATTTCGGAATTATTTGCTTCCTTCTTCTGAACCTTTGGGGTATCAACTGTAGTTTGACTCTTGTCAGATAGTGGTCTGAGTCTATGTTTGCACCCTTCCTTACTTGGACATTCATAATTTCTCTGTGGTTTGGGTACGAAATTGCCACGTGGTCAATTTGAAACTCGCCCAAGAGGGAGTTGGGTGATCTCCATGTCATTTGTTTAGAAGGTTTCTTCCTGAAGTGAGTCGACATGACTTTAAGGTTGAATGCCCTGCAGAATTCGACTAATCTCCGTCCATTTTGGTTCGTCCATTTATGTGCTGGGAATTTTCCAACTGTTTTCCTGTATTTCCTTTCCTTGCCTAGCTGAGCGTTGAAATCTCCTAACAGAATTTTGACGTGGTTTTGAGGAATTTTTGATGCTGTTTCTTCTAGTATTTCCCAGGATTTGTCTACCTTCTCGCGATCTGTTTTATTGTCTTCATTGACTGGCATATGTGCATTGATCAGTGTGTATGATTTGTTTGCACACTTTAGGGTGATTGTCATTAGCCTATTGTTTACACATTTCACACCTATTACTGAGTTAAGTATGCTCTTCTTGACTGCAAATGCAACTCCTAAATGGGGTGTGTTTTTGAGAATCCGTTTGTCTGTTTTACTTTTGAAGAGTCTGTAGTTCCCGAAATCCATTGCGTGTTCGTCAGTCAGCCTCGTTTCTTGGAGTGCCAGTATTTCTGTTTTTTGATCATTTAGGGTTTGCTCTAGTTCGTACAACTTCCATGCCCGCAAGAGAGAATTTATGTTCAGTGTTCCGAAAAATGTTTTGCTGTTTGGGCGAAGTTGGCCAGAGGTCTCCGACTCCCTCTGTTTGCGTGTCCAGCCAGACTCCCCAGAATCCGATAGTCTGGTTGTGCTGCTAATGTCAGCAGTGGATTGGTTACCACCTGGGGTACAAATTTGTTTTCTGCCACGCCTCATGGTACTTGATTATCCAAGTATTGGACCGTAGTCCAGTTTCATAGGACTGGAGTGGATAGTTCCAGAACATACATTTCCAGCCGCACCTCTGGTGAACAGACGCTGACCACTTTGCCGCTTGCTGCAAGTCAGACGCGAAGTGGATTTCAGTCAGTTCTTCCGCCCTCTCCGCCATCGGGATGAATCCTCTTATGCCGTCGAGGCCGTTGTCCATTTTCCTTGTTCCCTCAGTTGATCCGCGGGTGCTTATTTGGCTATGCCTTATTCGCACCTGTCCTGCATATCTACAGGAACTTTCCCTATCAGCCATTGGGACGCGCCGTGTCGGGGTTGAGGGCCCCCACCCCAGTGTCTTACATAGAGTTATGCCTAACACCTACTCAGTTCAGAGCTAGACCCCCACGCAAGCTGACCGGGCACGGATTATTATTATTATTATTATTATTATTATTATTATTATTATTATTATTATTATTATTATTATTATTATTATTATTATTATTATTATTTCTTGTGATCGTGGGATATGAGGAAATGTTTAAGGTTTCTACGATGCTTAAAACTGGCTCATTAATTCATATCTATGTTTATTATAATAACAGCCTTAATAAATAACTATACAACTACTTAAATGTATTATATTACATTAGTCGTAAGAGTAAACATCATTATTGGGTTAATAATTGATTTCATATTTCATTTTGTCGTACCTATCATTGTCAGTTATTTTGGTGGGGCATTTTGTTTCAGCTTCATTTGCTGACAACCATTGATATTTTCTGACAGGAATTCAAACTTGTTTCTTAATCAGTGAATTTAAACATTATGTTCTAAATAAATGTGTATTACCTATAAAATTCAAATTTAATAGCGCAAATTCTAGATTTACATAACTACACTGCTCCTTTTTTTGTTTCCAGGTAATGTTCTTCACGTTTACCTTTAGAACTCCCAATACAGATTTTAAGTGAACATCTGTTGAAGAGGTAAGTCTAACAATGCATGCAATAACCGAAATTATATTTTCCCTATTCAGTGTATTGGTAATTGGTTTAGTGTAAGAGAAGGCCTGGCCTAATTGTCTTATCTACGCCAATAAAGATATCTATCTATCTAGCTAGCTAGCTAGCTACTTTCCCTCTGAAATAGGACTTGGTAGTTATGTAGTAGAACTGTAATACCTTACTCTATCTCCGACAAAAAATGGAATTGAGTATTGACTACATCAGATCGAGTAGCCGCAGGAAGAACTGCGTTTTGTTGACTAGTGCAAGAAAAGAAAAGGGGAACGCCCTGAAATTCGCTAAATTGCGGCACTTTGGCTGAAGTGAAGAACTTGTAGAACTGTTCGACAGTAGAAATCACCAGTGTAGCAGCGCAACCTTACAGAATTTCTTACCTACCACTTCAATGGAAACTTGCAACAAATGATCAAATGGAGAGCGTGATCTTGTAGTAAGTGTAAGCAATTAGGTAATCGGATCATTCTCCGTGAAGGACATGAAAGTCCTCCCATCCTTTTAGGAACCCGTTTTCATGAGGCCTGCCTCTTGCAGCTGCGCATGTAACCAGGTGTTTAAGCTGCGAATATATAATTTACTTCGCCATCCTTCAGAGAAATGAAGAACAGACAGGTGGACAGCATTCACAAGCACCCATATCATCAGATGTGGAGAATTCAGGTGAATTTTCTGATAGAAATAGGGATTCCTCTTAGTCTTGAAGGAGATGTTGCGATTTTTTGAACTGCAATAAATGGCGCTGCCTTGTGTGATACAATTTCTGAAGGTATAAGTACATCAAATTCTGGATAAATCCTATAATACGGTCTTAGTGCTATCAACGGATGTTGTAACGCCGGAGTGGGTTGTCTTCAGCAAGCTTGCACTGCTACTGGGAAGATCTGCAACTTCTTATCCTGACCAGGGATTGGCATTCATATTGTAACGTATAGGCGGGTGAATAAATGAACACACAACTGGTAGCGCTTACTTTAAGGTTTATTAGCTAACACTGACTACACAGGCAAACAATTACACCAGTTCGCGCTCTCTATTAGTCTCACTTAGTCTTAGTCTTTTCACTCATTCGCTACAACCTGAGAAACAACACCACACACACTTCTACAACTGACACTTATAATGGAAATCAGTTCCACTGTTGTTCTCGTTGCACAACTACGGTGGCCGCACAGTCCACAGTTTGCTTGCTACATTCACATAATCCTGTATGTCATACACTGACCTTTCACAGCCAACACTCTACTTTCATTGTCCGTTGCCGATCCCACGTCGAACCTTCCCACGCTACAACAGACCAACAGACACAACGTTCACTTCACGGCAGCTGTGCCAAGAGATTCAACTTCTTTGCGACAAACAGGCAGACAGAACTGGCACACAGTTCCACGGACACTCGCAGAAACTGACACATAGATTGCCTCCTCATCTCAGGCTGAACCTCAACTCAAACTGCCAGTGTCAACAGCGGCACTTCTCGACAGCACTCACACTCGGACTGAGCTGACTGATTGCACTACACTTCAGACTCGTCTACCCTGCCTTAAATAGGGAGGCCAGTGGTACCATAACATTCCGAAAGCCAGATACGCCCATAAACCTCTCGAACTCCTATCGCCTCACTATTTCCGGTAATCGCCAGAGGCTCCCATGGAGACCTCAGGGTGAGGCCAGTACATTCCAATACAAGTCCCTTCTTCCTGTTGTAGACTCGCAGGCAACGGTCAATATCCCCCGTTGTGATGTCGCTCACTTGTGGGCGAGGCCTAAACAGCTCGCTCCACTCTTCTCGGACTCAGCATGGCGGACATCGCCGCAATACAATTTTTGATCACTGAAGAAGTTCCATGCAAAAGGTGTTTACAAATCGACGGTGATGTTTCTTGAGCCATCATGTGATGGTGTCAACCACAGGACCTTGATTTATATACCAAGCCCTTAGTAGTAATGTCTGAATAGGTAAAAGAAATATGTATTAAGGTCCATACTGTGTATTAAACAACTTTATACGGAACAGTGAAAGTAAGATTTTTTTGCTATTTCCTTTTACGTCGCACCGACTCAGAGATGTATTACACCGACAATGGAATGGGACAGGGCAAGACCTGGAAAGGAAGAATCGATGATGTTAATTAAACTACAGCAGCAGAAATTGCCTGGTGTGAAAATTGGAAACCACGGGAAGTCGTCATGAGGGAAACGGACTATCGCTCGAATTTAAGGTAAGAGCTATACGCTTCGAATCGCTTAGGCAACTATCTTGACGTAACAGTAAAAACTGATGGAAAAGAAATCATGAGGTTCGTCTCCGTTTCCATTACATTCAATATACTTGGTGTTTTCAAACTTGGTAATCGAGTGTAGTCGTACACCCCAAATTAACTCAAGAAATCCTGATGATCTGCAGTCGGTTGTTTACGAGCTACGACGGTTTTATCTATGAGCTGGAATGGTGGGAGAGTTTGTATTTAGGAATAAGTTTGGAGTGAAACCAAACCAAAGCCCACGATAGAACAGTGCTGAAGGGCCATGGCCTGCCAAGTGACCGCCGCTCAGCTCAAAGGGTTGCAGATTACGAGTTGTCGTGGGGTCGGCAAGGCCAATCCCCTCGGCCGTTATTCTTGGCTTTCTACACCGGGCCCGCTATCTCACCGTGAGATAGCTCCTCAATTGTAATCACATTGGCTGAGTAGACCGCGAACCAGCCCTCAGATCCAGGTAGAACTCCCTGAACTGGCCGGGAAACTAACGCAGAGACACACCTACAACGCGGGGCCGGCTAAATTTGGAGTTAGGCATGCCGATATGGACATCGCAGTACTTCGCCGGCGTGTGGAGCAAGCTTGCTGTCGATGCCTGGAGTGTTGATTGTGTCCGACAATGAATGAGGTGTTGCGTTCACGCGGATGGTGCACATTTTGAGGACTTCTCGTATTAGAACGCAGTATTTCATCTGGTACATCCACATAACGACAGCTACTTGACACTCAAAGTAGCAGGTAAGGCTATTACTAATACTACCATTATAGAGATGGAAAGTCTGTAACCCGCTGCGCATCCATCGTAGGGCATTATATATTGTTTTGGGGTGTACTATCCACTTCCGATTAATTCCCACAAGTTTGCGAACAACCTGAACTTATCGCAGAAACTGGCAAATTACCTGACTCAAAAGTCCGTTAGCATTTGACGGGACAATAATTAACGGAATATCTGAGGAGAGAGGTAATAACTGATCCACATGATTGGAATTACATGGGATTTTATTGACACCAAAATAATGTACAGTAAAGCTTCACTAACAGTGCCTTTCTTGGTAACGTCAACATACCGCGATTGTAGGTGCACCTGACGCCCTCTCTCACGAGCTCTTATTATACCATACGCGGATGTCATGTGGTATCACTGACGTGTTGATGTTCAGCGCCATCTGTTGGTCATTTTGTGTAATTTACTTTGGAGACCAGAAAACACCCTGTCCTGTCAATCGGGCGCGTCAGTTTTTTCCTCTCTACGTCCAATATTCTGCGAAGTATTGTTTCGTCGACTTTGAACGGACTTATGGGTCATCCTATAGATTTTGGGAAACATAAGTGGAACAGTAGTTGGAGAAGGAAGATCATCATGTACAGGAAACAATAGACAGGTTAAAATAAACTGCTGAGCTGTGTGTAAGGAAAATTCATGAGTAAGTGAACAGGTGTGAAAATCTCAAAGCAACCTGAACATGTCCATGTCACATTCGAGCTCGTATGGACTTGTAAATATTTGGGAAATATTTTAACATGAGATGGAAACTCCAGAGAAGCCATATAGAGCAGGATAAAGCAATTAAAATCGCATTTGAGTACGTGGAAAAAATAGAACGCAATGAAAAAGATTTACGAAACATTTCGTATGGAGTGTCGTTTAGATGGTGCTGAAACGTGGACATTAGCAAAGAAAAACCAAGATAATTTAGATATATAGCTATGATGAAGGATGGAAATAATAAAGGAGTTTTCAGGAGGAATAAGGAAGAAAGAAGCACATTGAAGGCAATAATAAATAGGAAAGCTAGCCTCATAAGCACTCCTAAATATAATAAAGAACAACATAAAATTTAAGATAATGCAGTACATAAATGTGATCAGACTGGTTTTAGACCCGGAAAAGGAACGAGGGATGCAATCGCTGCATTAAGAATGATACTGAGAAGAAGGTTAGAATTGAATAGAAAGGTGTTTATAGCATTCTTTCACTTGGAAAAAGTTTTCGACATGATAATCTGGGAACTATTTTTTAAATGTATGAAGAAAGTAGGAATTGACTGGAAAGATAGGAGGCTCATCTGGAATAATTACAACAACCAGTGCACAAATCTAGTGGTAAATGGATGTTAGGTAAGGTTAGGGTGTGTTCTGCCCAAAGGTAGGTCCGAACCTCCGCAGAGGTGTGCCTGAGCTGGAGTTTACGTACGGTAGGGTGGCCAGTTCCTTTCCGTTCCTCCATTCCCTTACCCTCATCAACAGCGCGTGGCAACCCATGCACTTTTCGACCACGCCCAATGTTGCTTAACTTCGGAGATCTCACGGGATACGGTGTTTCAACACGGCTACGGCCGTTGATAAATAGATGTAGGCCTACAATAATGGCAAGAGTTAAGAAAGCAGTGAGGCAGGAGTTTCCACTCTCGCCATACCATTTCAATTCGTTTGTTGAGGAAGCAATATGTGTTTTAAAGAAAAGGGATAGTAGGAATAAAGATATATGGGAAAATAATCTACATTACTAGATTTTCTGATCACATTTCCATAGTACCAGACTCTGAGAAGGAATTAAATAGAACGTTGACTGATCTGTGTGATATATTGAAACATTACAAACTTAAAATCAAAAGTAAGAAAACCAAAATGTTAGTTATGAGCAAAGATGGCAGGGGAGTTAATACAAACATAAGAAAAGTAAATTACAAAATAAAACAAGGGGAAGATTTATGTTACTTAAGAATCATTATCACCGAAGACAACAGATGCACCAACGAAATCAAAAGAAGAATAGTTCATGCTAAACAGGCCTTTCAAAATAAAAAATAAAAAGTATTTTAACAAATACTCATATAAGTTCAGAAAAAAGGAAAGGCTTTGTGAAATCCTCTGTCTGGAATATACTACTCTAGGGCTGTGAGAGTTGGACTATTGGTAAAAGGCGATTTATTGGAGACAACTGAAATATGGGTTTGGAGGAAAATGACGGGGACATGCTGGACTAAAAGAAAGGGACGAATCGATTTGTTTTAAAGGAAATATATTAGCAACGGAGCTGATAAATGATATGGAAAGCAGGAAGTTAAAACTTGTAAGTCATATCTTGAGGCATAATGATTTCCTAGTAAACGTCTTTGAAGAAAAAATACTAGGAAAGAAAGCAAGAGGAAGACCAATGAAGACATACTTCGAGAACTGAGAGGAGAAGTGGCAAGGCTTAGCCTTTGGTGTGTGATGGTGATGAGTAGTACAGGAGACTTATTGAGAAGAGAATGTATACAAATATTGTAGGGAAAAGATAAATGGAGAAAAAACATGTTTGAGGACGAAGATAAATTGGAACGGTAGCAGTCTTAAAGAGTGGTCGAAGTTATGCTCATAAGGTTGGAAGGCGCAGTTCCCTTGACACATGTATATGAACAGCTATACACGTCCTCTTCTTCTTTTCCTCGATGTCCTCAATTGATGTTGGCGGTCAATCTTGTCCAGGCCTCCCTACCAACAGCTGTTCTAAATAAGCCATTTGATGATAAACTAGACTACTGGTGGAGGTTTTCTATCTAGGAAATGTATCGTCGCCCAGGGCCTCTTCTTTCTTTTACTTTTCTGTGATATATACGTTATTGGGGATGGTATTTCTCGATACGCATAATGTGGCAAAAGTATGCTGTCTTCCTTTCTTTGATGGTCTTTGTTACTTCCAATAGTTGTCTCATGCGCTGCAAAATCGCGTCGTTTGTTACATGATGCAACCAAGATATTCTGACCATACGACGACAACACTAAACTGTAATACAAAGTGAAGAAGACAGAGCACTTCAGGATCCGGGTTCTGAGATGAAGATTTAAGTTAAAATTACAACAGATGTACACATGATGATGTCAAGCTAATTGTAAAACAATATTTGTTTGTTTGTGTAACAGTAATTGCAAAAGTAATTTATAATCTTTCGCTTATAATAAAACTGACATTGAAGATGTCACCGTGTTGATAAACTTCCCTCTACTTCGATAAAATAACTTCTTCAATGGAATCTTTTCAGTATTTACAAAGAAAGACAAGATTCATATAACCAAAGCGACAGCGGAGTAAGGAGTTAATTGTCACAAATCCTCGTTCGTGGAGTCATTTTTCATGAGTGCGAGGGGAATGAGTTACGGCACTGTCAGGTGACAAATTGAGACACGTCTTTGCTTGAGGTAGTGGAGCGAGGAACTCCGAAATGGAGAAAAGTGTACAGACTGTGATCTCGCAGAGAACCTGCTCGGGTTAGTAATACTACAAACATACAGGCCAGGTATCGAAGTTCACTGGGATCATGGTCAAATGATTTCCATCATCCTTTTATCATCATGGTCATGTATTATTATTATTATTATTATTGTCCGACTCGCTGGCTGAACGGTCAGCGTACTGGCCTTCGGTTCAGAGGGTCCCGGGTTCGATTCCCGGCCGAGTCGGGGATTTTAACCTTCATTGGTTAATTCCAATGGCTCGGGGGCTGGGTGTTTGTGACGTCCCCAACATCCCTGCAACTCACACACCACACATAACACTATCCTCCACCACAATAACACGCAGTTACCTACACATGGCAGATGCCGCCCACCCTCATCGGAGGGTCTGCCTTACAAGGGCTGCACTCGGCTAGAAATAGCCACACGAAATTAAAAAATTATTATTATTATTATTATTATTATTATTATTATTATTATTATTATTATTATTATTATTATTATTATTTATCTACTGCTTTTCCCACACTTGTGGGGTCGCGGGTGCGAACTGTGTCGCAAATGTGGATTTGGCCCTGTTTCACAGCTGGATGCCCTTCCTGACGCCAACCCTATATGGAGGGATGTAATCACTATTGCGTGTTTCTCTGGTGCTTGGTAGTGTAGTGTGTTGTATGAATAAGAAGAGGAAGGTGTTGGGACAAACACAAATACCCAGTCCCCGAGCCAGAAGAATTAATTAGGCGCGATTAAAATCCCCAACAAGGCTGGATCGAACCCGGGACTCTCTGAACCGAAAGCCTCAAAGCTGACCACTCATCCAAGGAATATGACATTCTTCTTCTTATTATTATTATTCTTCTTCTACCAAAAGAAGAGTATTCAGAGGTATGTACACTGTATATAGCTATTTTAATGAAAATACTGCGATGAGTTAACAGGGTTCTTCCGAGTGAGTATCTATGCCGCTGTGGTTACGTAGCTGTCAGCTTGCATTCGGGAGGAAGTGTGTTCGAATCCCACTGTCGGCAACCTTGAAGATGCATTTCCGTGGTGTAAAAATGGGAATTCACGGAAAATCATCTCCAGGGATACCGACTGTGAGGCTCGAACCCACTATGCCCCGAATGCAAGCTCCCACCTGCGCGCCCTTAACCGCACCGCCAACTTGCTTGGTTTATTTTATTTACCATGTCAGAAGCGAGGTAGAGTACATTCCGGAAATAAGAAAACATACGAACGCTTTAAAATATGCGTAGACTGCAGTGTGTTGTCGCAGGTCTACACTTTTGTGGACCAAACACTGGTTTCTTAGATGCTTTTGACGTTGTCTGGAGCAGGTATTCCGCTTTCAACTGCCTGAACCTGTGGCGCATTGCAATAGGTGTACTTTGGCCTGCTTTCCTCCACATTTACACAAAGTGTAAAGCCTACATCCTCACGGTTGTCCACCGTCTCGCAACACCTGAACGCGGTCTGTTGAGTGACGTCCATGACACCAAATCTGCCATTGGCCAGGAGGCATCCCTGGGCAAAGGACTAGGACGTTTCCTAGACGGCTGAATCTCTCACAACAGAAGCGCAGCATCCTAAGGATAAAATACTGGATGCAGTGGACTCCCCTGACTGCTTCGCAGAAAGTTACGTAGTGCTGGAGAGAAACGAGGTGACAGGCTATGCCGGGAGGAAGAAAGCGGGCGAACTGTGATGACATAACGATCAGCTGTTTGTTGACATTCCATTTACTGTTTGTGAAATAGTTGTAATACAGTTTGAGTGTCGCTATGTATTCCATTGATGGTGTTTGAGAAATTCTAAATCCTGTTAATATCGTTGACCGGGCGAGTTGGGCATGCGGTTAGGGGCGACCACCTCTGAGCTTGCATCCGGGAGATGATGGGTTCGGATCCCACTATTGGCAGCCCTGAAGTTGGTTTTCCGAAGTTTCCCATTTTCACACCAGGCAACTGCTGGGGCTATACATTAACTAAGGCCACGGCTGCTTTCTTCCTACTCCTAACCCTTCCTTATCCCATCGTCGCCATAAGACCTAACTATGTCGGTGCGATGTAAAGCAAATTCTAAAATAAAAATTCAAAAAATCGTTGAGTTCTTGGTTAGTAATTTGCATTAAAATGATTTCTTTGTACCAGAAATATAAACACGAAATAAAAGGAAATGTGGCAGTATGCGGCAGAAGTGATTAAAAATAATTATAACCAATTGGTGAGTCAGTTCTCAAGGTAAGGAAGATAATGAAAATGAGTCCAGGAACATCATATCGATCACGGAAGGAATTCTGCATCCACAGATGATGTTGCAGGATCGAGTGCGAGTATCAGCCTAGGTTTGAAATGATCGGAATGCAGTCATACAAGTCAATCGTCCTGCTAAATCCTTTAGTTCTAGCTGTGTTGCGAGTACAACAGGAAGCATTCATGTGAAATTCAGTAATCAAGGTAAGTTATCAAATTTTGACTGATTAAAGGTGGCAAAAGTTGTCCTTCATTTTCGTATGGTGTCATCAAGAGTGACAACGTTTTATGTAGCAGAAACAAGTTTAATTTTTTTCCGTTCGCTCATGTAAGAAGTAAAAATTTAATATATGAAGAATTAAGTGACTAATAGGCTTTTCCGTCTGTCAGATATGAATATAACATTTAGAATACTAGAACGCACCTGTAACAAATGATCGTTTTAGAATGTACAGAGTGTTCCGGGAGCAATAATAAACATTTCTGGAGACAGTTGGACAGCAAAATTAATATCGGTTCAGAGTATCCTGCTTAATACCAGATCATTTCCAATACTTACGAAGGAAATTTCACACACTTCATATCGAAGGGTAATTATACTTTTTTTTACAGGTATTTTATACAGGGTGTCGCAATAAGGTAGGCCAGATTTCCAGGACACTTGGACACTTTCCTTACACGTATAAGAAGAAAAGATGTTATATGGACATGGGTCGGGTAACTGTTTATTTTCATATTAGAACTCATTCTCTACAACTCCACTTAGAACGTTAATCGTGGAAAACACGCAGGAACAGAACGTACCAGCATACCACATGAAATGTTCAAATTGCCCTTCGGACCGGGCGAGTTGGCCGTGCGGTTAGGGGCGTGCGGCTGTGAACTTGCATCAGGGAGATAGTGGGTTCGAATCCCACTGTCGGCAGCCCTGAAGATGGTTTTCCGTGGTTTCTGATTTTCACACCAGACTGTTTCTTAATTAAGGCCACGGCCGCTTCCTTCCTATCCCATCGTCTCCATAAGACCTGCCTGTGTCGGTGCGACGTAAAGCCACTAACAAAAAAAAGTGCCCTCCCTTAATTTTGATGTATACATACGAAATACTCCAGGAATACATCAGCATATCCTGGATTCGATGGGACGGTGGGTTGGTGCATGCAATAATGCTGACGGTGTGGGATATATATCTTTCTTGCAGCATCCATTGCCTTTTCAGTGGCAGGTTTCTGACAGTAGGGGCGATAAGGAGGGGACGGGAGGGGGGGGGGGGCGGGTGCTGCACTTTGTGGAGGAAACATTAGATTTTTATTACATTACCATAAATCTGATATTATGGCAAATAATAAAAACAAATGATAAATAATAAATTCCTTCAAAAGCAAGACAGCAGAGCAAAGCATACGTAAGGTATGGGTATCACATCAGTATCCAAGTACCACATGAAAATATATATAACAGAATTAAGTGGACTGAGACAGGAAATATATAAAAAAACAGTAGCTGCGATTAGGGGGGGGGGGTTGTGAGTGGGGGGGATGGGCAATCACCAACCCACTTTATGGAGAAAATATTATATTTTTTATTTCATTTTAGCCGTCTGAAACTAGGAATAATTAAAACACGCAATTTTTTTTTTGTGTTTGCTATTTGCTTTACGTCGCACTGACACAGATAGGTTTTATGGCGACGATGGGACAGGAAAGATCTAGGAGTGGGAAGAAAGCGAGCGTGGCGTTAATTGAGGGATAGCCCTAGCATTTGCCTGGTGTGAAAATGGAAAACCACGGAAAACCATTTTATGGGCTGCCGACAGTGGGGTTCGACCCCACTGTCCTCCGGATGCGAGCTCACAGCTGCGCGATCCTAACCGCACGGCCAACTCGCCCGCTGCACGCAATTTGTACAAGCCGTGTTGTCTTATTTGCTAATCATTTTCTTTATTTTATTATTAAAAAATATTATTGGTGTAAATACGCACAAAATATCGTTCGTCGCGGCTATCCGGTTTGTATAGCGCCACAGCAAGTAGTGGAGACTTTGCATGTGCTGTGAGGAAGGGTAGCAGGGGTATATATTTTGGCAAGGTCATTGACACTGAGGTATGATCCACCCGCTTGCCGCGCGCATTCGTCGGTCAGGCAGTCTCTTCATTGTCTGTTAGTTTATTAGTGTTTAGTCAAATACTAAATGATTTTTAACTGTGTAATCACGTCGGACTTCTGTTTAACTGTAACGCACGTATAAGATTGTTCCTTTGATGAAAGTTTTATTGTATAGTATTGAATCAAAACTCATGAAGTTATTATTACCGCATTTTTAAGTTGGTAACTGTCAACCTTTAGCTTTCTGTCGAAATTCGCTCAGAGAGAATTTTGTGTCTTTTATTTCAGTTTTGACGTATATACTCCCTCCCCTCCGATATATACCATAAACTTGGATACTTTGTTTTCCATACGTATTTTGAACTCCCCCCCCGCCCACACACTTCTAATCCCTAATCGCCACTACTGGTTTCTGATGATATTCAGTACTGTTTGATAGGCATGTCTTTCAGACTGAAAAGTCCACGATATGATATCGGTTCTGAATACTATAACCTCAATATAGACTAATTACTCTATATATACCGAGCTCGATAGCTGCAGTCGCTTAAGTGCGGCCAGTATCCAGTAATCCGGAGGTAGTAGGTTCGAGCCCCACTGTCCGCAGCCCTGAAGATGGTTTTCCTTGGTTTCCCATTTTCACACCAGGCAAAATGCCGGGGCTGTATCTTAATTAAGGCCACGGCCGCTTCCTTCCACTTCCTAGGCCTTTCCTATCCCATCGTCGCCATAAGACGTATCTGTGTCGGCGCGACGTAAAGCAAAATAGCAAAAAAAATTACTCTATAATTTTTACCAACAATGAAGCTTTTCGGGATGGAATGGTGTGAAAATGAGAGTTTTCCTATAACTCACCATCCTTATACCATCCGGGAGCCGAAACAGAACAAGATAGGACAGTAATGACAAAGATGTAAGCTAGGTTTCGAACTCAAATACAAGGAAGCAAATCTAGGGTCCTGTGATCCAATCCTCGCTCCCAAGTTGACGGCGCTTGAGGCTCTACCTTTCTGGAAACCACTGACTCTAGGTCTCATCCACAGCCGGAGAGTGAATTCAGCTGTCTGATGTGAGAGGTTATGAGCGTTGCTCATATTACGTCTAAACGCTATGGTAAGTAAGCTCGTCGCCTCTCCCCAGAGTCATGCAGCTCCTTTCAGTCACATGGCAGCCCTCCTTCGGTAATATCGGAAATCGAACCCGGGCCTCCAAGAAAGGCAGCTGGTAGTACTAACCATTACGCTATAAAGGCATACAACACCTATCATATAAAAAAAGTATAATTCCTTGCTGATTTTGCCATCACTTCGTAACTGAGGAACATTGAATAACTATCAATAAATCATCATCTTCCTGGATGAAGTCCAATTTTTCCGCCGTAGTTTATGTTGTTTCTGTATTAAGATGCACCTTAGAAGTGAAGCTTCCCCGGTGTGTAGTGTTACTTAGTTCTTCTTCCGTGTAGAAATGAAAATCCACAGCACACAGGCATTTGACCGGGTCAGGAATGGAATGAATGAAGCCCCGATCTAACGGCGAGGATAGGAACTGTGCCGGCTGCCGAGGCCTGTCGCACTCCTGTGGGGCAATGATTAATGAATGGCAGATGAAATTAAATGATATTGGAGAGTGTTGCTGGGTTGAAATATGGCAGGGAAAACCGGAGTACCCTTCCGGTTAGAATCATGTTGTTATTTTCTGTACATTGTATACAGTTTGCCGACGTTTCGAATACAATGCAGTTTTCTTTGTCAAGGCGACTGAAATACCCCTACTTGATCCGAGGTAATGAGTCTCCGAGGCAGCAAGCATTCAACCAAATAAATAAACAGACGAACATCCAGAGATTGAACTGATCCTACATTCCACATTTGTGTATTTTATTTATTGATTGCTGCCTGGCAGACTGATTACCTGTGGTCGACTAGGGGCATTTCAGTTGCCTTGACAAAGGATTCTGCAATGTATTCGAAACGTCGGAAAACTGTACGGAATGTACAGAAAACAACAACACGGTTCAACCTGGAAATACTAAATATGTGGAGATGTGTTTTCGACAAGACCCAACCACCGAGCTACTGGACTTATTCAGACGCTGTTTAAGTCCCTGCCCCGGTCAGGAATCGAACTCGAGACACCCTGAAACGACGGCCAATACGTAGACCATTCAGCCATGGAGCATGACTGGTGATAATTAATATACCCTTTCTTGGTTGTAGTAATTCAGTATAATGGAGAAGGAATATTCTACCGTATTGTATTATCAATCAATCAATACTGATCTGCATTTAGGGCAGTCGCCCAGGTAGCAGATTCCCTATCTGTTGCTTTCCTAGCCCTTTTCTAAATGATTTCAAAGAAATTTGAAATTTATTGAACGTCTCCCTTGGTAAGTTATTCCAATCCCTAACTCCCCTTCCTATAAATGAATATTTGCCCCAGTTTTTCCACTTGAATTCCAAATTTATCTTCATATTGTGATCTTTCCTACTTTTATAAACGCCATTCAAACTTATTCGTCTACTAATGTCATTCCACGCCATCTCTCCGCTGACAGCTCGGAACATACCACTTAGTCGAGCAGCTCTCCTTCTTTCTCTCAATTCTTCCCAACCCAAACATAGCAAAATTTTTATAACGCTACTCTTTTGTTGGAAATCACCCAGAACAAATCGAGCTGCTTTTCTTTGGATTTTTTCCAGTTCTTGAATCAGGTAATCCTGGTGAGGGTCCCATACACTGGAACCATACTTTAGTTGGAGTCTTACCAGAGACTTATATGCCCTTTCCTTTACATCCTTACTACAAGTCAAATAGTAAGTTCGGATTGACAGAGTGAGTTGGTTGTAGGGTTCGACCCTTCGCGACATTTTCACACCACGGAAATGCTTGGACTGTACCTTAGTCGCTTCCTATCACATTCTTATCCCATTGTCGCAAAAGAAAACCTACCTGACTTTGTGTGACGTTAAGCCACTAACAAAAACCCACTGTTCTAGACCTTCAGGCAAACAACTCAATGTTGAAAACATCCTGGGAATATGAGCTATGAATTTTAGGTAAATAAAATATAATAAAGCATGAGAACATATTCTTTATTTATTCCTAAATATTACAAACCTTTTCTTAATCATCGATATCTGGTCGATTAGATCACGGCCGACTGGATCCCTCGCTGCGCTCCTTTAGCTAGAGCGACGCATAAAGTCGGCCATGTTTAGATTAGCAGTTTGCTTTTTTCTACCACTAGGAGCGCTAATATGAGTCCGTGCAGAGTTTCAATTAAGCCCTTATAACTACATTCGGTGTGGACATTTAAAAAATCAATAATATTCTGCGGGTATTGAACCAAGGAACACATTACACAAATAATAATTTGGCTAGGATTTGAATCGAAAAGAAAGTCAGTAAGGAAACAAGCGATTTTAGGCTGTTCTTCTGGAACCGTAATTAGGCCGGAGTGATTTTCGAGGTGTGGTTTTTATTTAGCTTGCTAGAGCTGCTATCTATTTCTTACAATTTGAAACATTTCAAGGCCCTTTAGTCGTTCAACTGTCGTCATAGTTGAGGTAATCGCTTAATTTTATGTATTTCGTAGTATGGGGACCGCTAGTTTGTCGGCTAAGAAAGGTTTTCAACGCTAAGAAATGTCTGTTTCCTTTTATAAACGTCATGATGCGTAGTAGTGCAGTTGTTCATCTGACAATGGTCGGAGATTTAACTGTCGATGACAGAACTTCATTAAGAGGGGTGTGTCATGTGAGGTCTCGATTTAAAGCTTATATTCCAGATTAGGTGTTATTTACGAAGTCTTGGAGACCAAAGCCAACGTCGGCAGTGGTAAGGCTGCGTGACGTCAGAGCTGATAGCAGCATTATAAGGGAGAAAGTGAGGGGATTAGTGAGGGCGATGTGGACCGTTTCATCTGCTGCAGCAACTTGATCCCTTCCTACTGTTTATCTTCATAGCCGAGACAGCTCCGGGTCGAGCATCTATCAGGGCACACCCATTCCTCAGATTACAGTAGAACAACAGAAGAGGCTCAAGGGCGCCAAATAGTCGATAAGCGTTCCTCTGTTGCCTTCTCCGTCTATATCACCACCCGGCGGCGTCTCGCGGACTAAATGCTACTGCACGATTAAACCCGTGCATTGAGACAATCACAGTGGGCACAATTGCAACGTAATGTCGAGAGGAAAATTCTTGACGGTACACTTCAAATTTGTATCCTATAAATCCTTTTCATCTTGATTTAGGTACACAAATGTGGAATGCAGGATCAGTTCAATCTCTGGATGTCCGTCTATTTGGTAATTTGGTTCAATGTTTGTTTGATAATTTGATAGTTTCTTGGTTTGATTGTTTGTTTGTTTGTTTGTTTGTTTGTTTGTTTGTTTGTTTGTTTGTCTGTCTGTTTGTTTGTTTGTTTGTTTGTTTGTTTGTTTGTTTGTTTGTTTACTTGATTGATTGTTAATTTTAGTGTCTGCGTGTTGGCTGTTTTTCTTGTTTATTCAATTCATTTATTGTTTCTGGACGTCTGTTTATTTGATTATTTGTTGGGTTGTTTCTTTGCTTGATAGATTGTTTTTGGTTTGATTGATTGATTGATTGATTGATTGATTGATTGATTGATTGATTGATTGATTGATTGATTGATTGATTGATTGATTGATTGATTGATTGATTGATTGATTGATTGATTGATTGATTGATTGATTGATTGATTGATTGATTGTTACATAATGGGAAAGATTTAACAGAATTACTTGTAATTCGCTTTTATGGTTCAAGGATAGCCATGATGTAAGTATACTAGGCTATGTATTATTCGTTTATACGTTTTAATTGTAGGTGAAAAAGTAATGGAGTCAATATTACATTTCACACACGTACTCGCGCACACACACACACACACACACACACACACACACTTCCAACTCCCAAATTCTAGTGAAATATTAATCCATTCATAGCTTAAAAAAGAGGAGGTAGGTGCTAGTTACTCACATGCGCCAGACCTACCGGACCAGTTGCTTTAGATACATTTTAGTATGAAGCCATTTCCAGTTTGCAGTATTTAAACATGTGAAAATTGCAGTCATTTATATGTAAGTGTATACTGGACGTACTAAAAGATAGAAAAAATTTGATGTAAATTATTATTCTGGTCAGAAAATTGAAATCCACCATGTATACTTAAAAGTCAATATGAAGTGTGCGGGGAGTTAATGATTGACAGACTGGCAGAGTGGAAGTAAGTATGTGAGCACAAGAATGAGTGATTAGCTAGCTGTCGACAGGGAAAATAAATTAGTAGTTAAAAATTGCATATATCTGGCACAGTATTGGTAAAGCATTTTGAAAACTATCTAAATATTACAAATCTTAAGGTAGGTCTAGAGAACATTTTATATATACGTGGGGCTCGCCATTTTTCTCCAGATGTTCCACATTTCTGCTCAGAATTGTGGTAAATAAATAATATGACACAAGAATCTCGTTTGTCTGGATTAAGTGGGACCGGAACTGATCCGGATTATCGAACATACGGATAATCCGAAAAACTAAAAAAATACAGTACATGTTATAGAATCTGTTAACATAAGTTGTAAAGTAATACCTTTTTTTTTCAATTGAACCAAAAATATAAGAACACATTTTTTACATTTGCGACTCTGTTTTATGCACTAAAATAATGTGTGCGTTTTTTCTGTTTTACATTTGTGTAGCGTTTGCCCGCAGCACGATCACGAAGACGTTTTACTAACAACAGTTCTGCCGGTGTGCTTTCAGTCAGGGATTCTATATGGGTCATCAGTTTGTCCAGCCGCATTGCTGCCTCTCAGTGAGTCATTGTTTCTTCTGATGGAGCACCGATTTCATTTTCCAATTCACCATCAGTGAATTAATAGCGCGTTGCATTCAGAAGAGCGTGGGTTCGAATCCCACCTCGGCCATCCTGGGAATGGTTTTCCACGGTTTCCCATTCTCAATTCCAGGCGAACGCCAGGACGGTAGATTTTATAGACAGTGGCCGAATTTCTTCCGAATCCTGCCGTTAACTACCCTTGGAGGAAAAGACATTCAAGAAGAGTCAGCACCGTAAAAGAAATACTATACAAGTAAAAGTATTTTATCATTATTTTTGGTAGGGATAAACCGGAGATCTGGATTAATGAGGACCGGATAACCGAGATCCTTAAAAAAACGATCATATGCATTTTCTTCGTAAGACTGTTTTTCGCGAAAGCACAGGAAGTTAAGCTTCATCGTATTTTGGGACAGTTACAATGACTGCCTATTGTCAACTGAGCTGTACTCGCTCTGTTCCTTTGCCGCTATGTGTTATTACCACTGAAGGGGTTGTGAATACCTATCATCTGCAATTATACAAAAAGTAACATGTTAGTGGTGGGTGTAACAGCAGATAGAAAGGAGCAACTAAAGCTTGATTTTTACTACTTCAATTGTACTTTTTTAACCTGACAACAGGTAAAAGAAACTTCAGTTAAACGGTTTATTGTACTTCGAAAGAAAGATAGAAAGAGAGAAATAAAGAAATAAAGAAAGAAAGAAGGAAAGAACAATTAAGGACATGGATGGGTGCTCATACATAGAACACTAGCTTTGTATGTCCTAGTTCGCGTTCTCTACCATAATTCAGCCTGTTGTTAATCTATGCTACTCAAATACGCCTGTCTCCTGTAAGTAACAGACTAACGACTGTATACAACAGCTCTTGTGAGACACTGGGCCGATTGCAGAAACGGCATTTAGACGGTGTCTGCGGTTAAACAATGCCTAGGTATGGCTGCCGCATTGCACAGACGTCATTTATCACTTAGGCACTGTCTAAAACCGATGTTCAACCAGTCATGTTTAAATACTGCCGAGAGCACTGTTTAACCTCAAATGACAGAGTGAATCACAATCAGAGGTTATGTACCGTGAAATACGTAATTTGTATTATCATGTTGAGACGATTCCGGGAAGAAAGGGTTAGTCCGACAGCCTCTCTGTGGGTCGCCCGCTGCTAAATCGCAGCAATTCGTTTGACATGCACGGGGAGATAATCATAAAATAAGGTTTCGCTTTACGAGAGACTTGTTTCTTGAGACTGAGAAAGTGACAGTCCGGTAACTGTCAACTTGAATACAATTCTTGGCAATCGGTATATTTTATCATATACATCGGCTAATTTCCATGGAATTATAGGTCACTTCGACTACATACATATCACAATTACGCGTCCCGATCGTCT
The DNA here is from genome assembly GCF_040414725.1 of Anabrus simplex. Classification (NCBI taxonomy): domain Eukaryota; kingdom Metazoa; phylum Arthropoda; class Insecta; order Orthoptera; family Tettigoniidae; genus Anabrus; species Anabrus simplex. The sequence goes on from NC_090271.1 coordinate 300,203,161, forward strand.
GAGGGCTGTCACATACATCAACCGGGAGAGATTCACTTATATTTACTGCCAAGTAAACACACATAATAGTGAAAACTAAAAAGTAGGTTACATGGGATTTATATACATATATAATCGCATAGGTTTTCGGCAACTATCAGATAGGAAAAGGCAAGTGGTGGTGATTATCGTTTAAAGAAGACTGGGGAAGAAGAGCCGTGGCCATAATAACAGCTCTAGTATATGCCTGGTGTAAAAATAGGGAAACTACGGAAAACAATCTTCACGGCTGCCGATGATGCGTTTCGAATCTACGATCTCCAGAATGTAAGCTACATCTATATGGCCCGTACAACACACTCGGTTACACATTACTATTGCTTCATCTTCTCTTCGTCGAAGCTACTATATTTATGAGTAAATTACACTCACTGTAACAACGCTATAATGAAAGCTACACTTCCCCGTACGGTGGCGTGTCGCTTTAGTGTCGATAATATGAGATTTAATTTGCACCGAAAGCGATACTCTTATCTGTGGGCAAGTCATGCTCAGCCATATTTGAGTAATGTGTAGGCAGACAAACAGCTGACTGGCGTTCGGCGCGCGCACCGACGAATTTCATTGGTTGCGACAAGCAAAGAGTTGCATGAAAGATACTTCTGTCTCCAGTTTCAAACCAAAATTGAAACTTTAAGGGATATCTAGTTAAACATCGACTGAACATTGTTTATGCAATGGAAGATCGTGAATGATTTAGATGTTGTTCACGTAGACGATGTCTAAGGCTTAAAACTAGTCATCGTTTCTGCAATCGGCCCATTGTTTCCAGCACCTCAGCATCTGTGACAGCTGTAAAAGTATTTAGCAGGATGTAAAACTGTCAGGAGACCGTCAGTGAGTCAACAGGAAGTGATTCGAAAGTGCGAGGCGGTCTTGATAACGCGGCGTGTGGCGAGTTGTGAAGTGAACTGATCTGCGGACACTGCGTTGTAAAGGGCCGTGCTGGAGCGCAGGAGTACGCTGTGGTCAGCCGAGTGATGTTAAATCGGCGATTGAAAATCTCGGACGCGAGTGCACTGGTAAATAGTTGTAAATATAGCTTAATACATTTAGTCAATAGAAAAATCCGCTACCTCTGTGGAGAGTAATTTTATTTTTTAAGAACCATGACAAAAAAATTACATTAATAATAATAAAAAATAATAATAAAACAAAAGGTGGCTTTGAAGAGATAGGAAAAAGAACAATGCTCAGAAAATTTCTAAGCCCAACTGTAAAAAATGGGAGAGAAAACTCAAATCTAGCAAAGAATTTTATCTAAGAGAAAGAGTAGTTGCAGTGATGAAGAAGATAAGGGTTCAGTTCTATGGGCACTCTTTCAGGATGGACAATACCAGAATTACGAAAAGAATCTCTGAAATCTTCAGGAAGAGGAAGACAGCGCAGGAATGATTTCTAAAAGCGGCTAAGACGGATTGCGGAAGGAGATATAATGGATAGAAATCGATGAATACAACTCGTTAAAAAGTTCCGCGGTTTCTAGGAGACTGGGAGGACACTAATTAGGAAACGGAGATCGTATACAGAACAACAGATGAAGGAAGTAGGAGAAATGATGAGAAGGTGGCTACTGACAGAGAGTTAAGCCAGAGAAGGCTAAAAATAATGCAAAGATTGTCAAACATGGTCTACAGATGGCCGAAACTAAACAAACAAGTAAATAAATAAATAAATATATAAATAATTAAGTAAATAAATTTAACGTTTGTCATCATCATCATCATCATCTGTTTACCCTCCAGGTTCGGTTTTTCCCTCGGACTTAGCGAGGGATCCCACCTCTACCGCCTCAAGGGCAGTGTCCTGGAGCTTCAGACTCTTGGTCGGGGGATACAACTGGGGAGTATGACCAGTACCTCGCCCAGGCGGCCTCCCCTGCTATGCTGAACAGGGGCCTTGTGGAGGGATGGGAAGATTGGAAGGGATAAGCAAGGAAGAGGGAAGGAAGCGGCCGTGGCCTTAAGTTAGGTACCATCCCGGCATTCGCCTGGAGGAGAAGTGGGGAAACCACGGAAAACCACTTCGAGGATGGCTGAGGTGGGAATCGAACCCACCTCTACTCAGTTGACCTCCCGAGGCTGAGTGGACCCCGTTCCAGCCCTCGTACCACTTTTCAAATTTCGTGGCAGAGCCGGGAATCGAACCCGGGCCTCCGGGGGTGGCAGCTAATCACGCTAACCACTACACCACAGAGGCGGACTTTAACGTTTGTTCCAAATGTAAATCTTAGTGTATCCAGATTTTATTCCACAATGATATGGCATTAAAACGTAGTGACCTGAGGCACAGTCTTGTAGACTTGAGTTTCCAAATTGCAGGAATGGGTAGTTAGATCCATAAGTTATGTGAAATAAGAGAATCAAGTAGGCTTGTATTTCGGCAAAATGACATGTTAAGGCTTTATGATTTATACATATTTCAAGATACTTAACAGGCAATAAGGGGCAATCAACCGTAACGAGCACAGTTACGGAAATAAGAGCCTAAGCAAATATTTCAGAGTAAGTGTAAAATGAATCCTCTTATAAAGGAAGTAATATTTTACAGTAAACTCTGTAAGAAAGTTAATTTCATGCCAGGCCATTAACTTAAGGGAATACTAAAAAAAAAAAACTACCGAGCTCGATAGCTGCAGTCGCTTAAGTGCGGCCAGTATCCAGTATTCGGGAGATAGTAGGTTCGAACCCCACTGTCGGCAGCCCTGAAAATGGTTTTCCGTGGTTTCCCATTTTCACACCAGGCAAATGCTGGGGCTGTACCTTAATTAAGGCCACGGCCGCTTCCTTCCCACTCCTAGCCCTTTCCTGTCCCATCGTCGCCATAAGACCTATCTGTGTCGGTGCGACGTAAAGCAACTAGCAAAAAAAACTGGGTAGGCTCTAATCAACAAGACTGCATTCTATGCGTGAATACGTCCCGTAGGGTATGTTGATAAATGTAAGGCATAAGGATGAAGAAATTCACTCACGTTAATTACGGCCATGGTTGCTTCCGAAACCTAGCCCTTTCCTCTTCCATCGTCGCCATAAGACCTATCTGTATTTGTGTGATGTAAATTAACTTTTAAAAATGTAGTAAATTATTCTTTTATTTACAATAGGACATTGAGCGATCTCTCCAACTGTACTCCAAAATCTACAGTATCGTGTTCACGATATACTCGTCCACAACCATTGCCCCGGTACAGGGTGCTAGAATTGTTCGAATCGTAATCGACTCGCTGAGTCAGCTCGAGTTTCTTTCGTTTCTGTACCTTCTGCACCTCTCAGTATTGCTATGTTTGTGTTCTTATGTCAATGTGCTCTATCGTTTGCTATTTATCGCTTTCTCCTTGCATCCCATTTGTGTTTCACATGCCTTGTCATTCTGTATTTTCTCTCGTCACTCGACTTCACTCGCGATTTCTTCCAGCTTGCTTGTCGATTACTCAGTTGAGGTAATGGCCTGGTTCGTTATGAATCGTTTGACACCACAGTGAACGTTCTGTTGCTTTACATTCTTGAGTTACTACGGCATTTTTTTTGCTAGGGGCTTTACGTCGCTCCGACACACATAGGCCTTATGGCGACGATGGGACAGGAAAGGCCTAGGCGTTGGAAGGAAGCGACCGTGGCCTTAATTAAGGTACAGCCCCAGCATTTGCCTGGTGTGAAAATGGGAAACCACGGAAAACGATTTTCAGGGCTGCCGACAGTAGGGTTCGAACCTACTATCTCCCGAATACTGGATACTGGACGCACTTAAGCGACTGCAGCTATCGAGCTCGGTCCTGGCCTTATTAAGGTACAGCCCAAGCATTTGCTTAGTGTTGAAATGGAAAACCACTGAATACCATGTTCAGGGCTGCCGACGGAGGGATTCGAACCCACTCTGTCAAGAATGCAAGCTCACAGCTATGTTATTCTAACCGCACTACCATCTCATTATTATTATTATTATTATTATTATTATTATTATTATTATTATTATTATTATTATTATTATTATTATTATTATTATTATTATTATTATTATTATTATTTGCAGTAGCCTAATGAAAATAACAAAGAAATACTGTGTATTTTATAGTGACTAAGCGTAAGAAAAGGACGCGAAGTCCAAATGTTTTCACTTAAAACGGCGATCTAATATAAATCCAACATATTCTAATAATTTACTTTCATAGTTTTGGATTCTACAGATATCGCTTGAGTTGCGAATACTTTGTTGGATTCTATTAAGTTAGTTCCTCACGGAGGAATTTCAACATCTGATGCTTACCGCAATTAACTTAGTTCATGGAACATTTCTTCAATGAAGAGCAGGAGAGTTGTAGTAGTGACGTGGTTATTAGGAATTTACCTCGGGCAAATCGCACGGTAAGACTGGCTTATTATACTCTCTCGTCAGTAATGAGCGACACCTAAACTGGCAATAAAGCCGTGTGAGAACTAAGTTAGGTGTCTGTGAAGTAATCCTCGTTAAAATTCAGCTTTACTGAGACTTACGGAAATCATTTTCGGATTAGTACTGTTGCGATTAAAACACTGTCTATTTTACTGATCTAATTTAATTTAAAATGACCCAATTAGCACACACCATGGCCTTACTACACCAATTGCTCTGTATTTACAAGTCTCTCAAAGCATGACTCCAGTTGGGCTGCCATTACCTGGAATGGGCTATAATCCTTAGTGACGAGCCTCACTTTCACCCCCTGTTGGTGGCTGCGATAGAATAACACCCACAGTAAATCCTACCTGTCGTAGGAGGCGACTAGAAGAGACCCCCAGGGACTCTGAACTTCGGAGCGTGGTTTGGTGGCCACTGGGCCCATAGCTGAGTCTTGACATTGCTTTCACTTACGTGTGCCTGGCTCCTGACTATCATCTATCCTATCCGACCTTGCTTTTTTCGACCCCAACGCTATCTAAGAATTCGAAAGCTAGGGAGTGTTTCCTTTTCACGCCCTTCGTGGCCTTTGTCTTTCTTTGTCCATTGCCTTCAATTTTCGAAGTGTCTGTTTCCTTCCTTTTATTTCTCTGTGATGAGTGTTATATACAGGATGGCTGCCGAGTTATCCTTTTTCTTAAAACAACAATCACCACCACCACTACTCACCTCACTTTGTTTCACTCTGCACGCTCAGTCACTCCACTCAAGCAACTTCACACACATGGGTTTGAACACGTAGTCTGCTGGAAATCACGGCACACGACGACTGTTCCTTGGTTCGATTCCCGATAGTTCCAGTAATTCACACAGTCAACTTATCTAGTGGACAAAGTACTGCTCCACACAGTGAACTACTTCACAATGCCAACTAAACAATGGTCCCGTAACAGCAACAACTCAACTGTGCTAACCAGCACTACAATACTTCTCACAGCAACTACAATTGACGCTGCCCCTACTCTACTCACACGAATTGTTCCACGCACAGACACAATACTCCACTCTGTACTCAAAGGTATTACTCACACGGAACTTAGTACACCGTACTCCAGCACGATGATTCTGACTCTGTTGGAACACCCACTACACACTTGTCACTCCAACCCAACAGCAACTCCGACGACAGCCCGTACTACTGCCGTCCAGCTCCAACTCGACTCCAACCACCCACCGAGTGTTCGCGGCTAGCCTCCTTTTTATATTCTGACGATTGAGTACTTGAACCTTCGGGGCTTGGCTAGAGATGGATTATTCTCGTATCGTCTTCGAGCAGGCACACGAGGAAACTAGACGTCAAAACAATGCAAGGAGAGGCAGCGCCATGTCGTCGCGGCGGCTGGAAGGTCCCCGGTCTGACTTACCCATCCCTTCCAGGATATACCGAAGGAGGCTACGACAGGGCTGGCACCTAATGATATATTATTGAGAAATGCATTGCAATTCGGAGAGATATCCTGATGACGATGCCTACTGACAGTAGTAAGGCAACGAGTTAAATTAACTATTATTATTATTATTATTATTATTATTATTATTATTATTATTATTATTATTATTATTATTATTATTATTATTGATTTTAGCCCACTAAGGAGCACTGATGACTAGTTCTTCCTCCATGCTCTCCTTCGTCCCCAATATCTCTTGAGCCCTGCTGATAGTTGCTCCTTTCTCTCCTGTAAAAAGGGCTTCCGACTTCTAGGGACTCTGGGTGGTGGGGTCCAAGACTGAACCATAGCACAAAATTTGGAACGATCTTCTATATCTACGTCTGAAATACCAGCCGAATCCAAGTCCTTCTGTACTTCATTAAGCCACAATCTTCCAGTCTTGTAGCTTTTATGCAAAGAGAAGATCTTCTTGGTAAGCATGTTACTGTCCATTCGTTGTAGGTGTCCGTAGAACTTAAGCCTCCTACGTCGCATGCTGGTATTGGCAGATTCTAACTGTCGATATAGCTCAGAATTCGATTTAAGACTGTAGGTTCCATCTGAGAGCAATCTCGGTCCATGAATTTTCCTGAGGATACGTCTTTCGCTTTCTCCAGATCATCCATGGTGCCTTTTTTGTTCATCAGGAGGGTCTCCGAGGCGTACAGTTTTGTAATGGCAGATCTTAGCATTTTTCGAAATGCACCTCTTATTATAATGGTTGTGGGATAGTTGGTACGCTGCATTGAGTTTGTTACATCTTTGTAAAAATGGGGTGGACCCATTCACCAAGATAGCGGAAGCGATTGACTCTCCCAATCGTTCCAGTTATGGTCGTCAAAGGGGGGTTTCCGGGAGACCGAGTCTCAAAGTACTTGGTTTTGTCGTACGATATCTGTAATCCTGCCTTCACCGCTATCTCGTACAGGGCTTCGATAGCAATGAGAGCATTCTTAGAGTTGTTGGTTAGGATTGCAATGTCATCTGCGAATGCTAGGCACCTGATCTCAATCTTTCGGGTCCCGGCTCCAATGGCAACTGGTTTGATTTCTAGATTCCTCGGTGTGCATTCCCAGTTCTTGATGACTTTATCAAGCACTAGATTAAACAAAATGGGTGAGATGCCATCACCCTGTCGTACTCCAGTCTTTATCTTGAAACTTCGAAATAGTTATCCCCTAAACTGCACCTTAGATGTTGTGTCGGTAAGAGTCTGTTGAATGAGAGTGCGTGTGTTGTAATCGACACCTCGTTCTTGCAATACGGAGAAGAGTGTCTGGCAGTCGATGGAATCATAATCTTTTATTAAAGTCGACGAAAACCACGGCGATGTTCATACTTCTTTTTTGTTTTAGTTGGAGAATGGTTTTTAGGTTGAAAATCTGCTCGGCACAGGATCGTCCACGCCGAAATCCTCCTTGATATTCACCAATCGTTCGATCTCATTGGATTTCCACATTGTCCAGTAAAATCCCTGACAGCACTTTGTATGCTAATGACAGCAAACAATTTCCAGAATGCATAATATTAAAATACATGTTATAAAAACAAGCATCTTCATGATAACGAAAGAATTATGTAGAAGAAATACGCAACAACAGGACAAAAATATAACAAGTAAAGATTGCTTGGGTCCTGTTCCCAGCGGGGCCGGCAGTTGACATACACATGCATGCTCTGAGCGGTGTAATCATAACCTCGTGCTGACTCACTGCACAGGCCACGAGGCGGTCAGTTACTCGACTTTGTGTGTCGTGGGAAGCTTAAGAACACCACGTTCAATACCGCCTGTTAAAAAGGTTAATACTCATGATAAAGACTATTGGGTGCATTAATATGCAATAAAATGATGCTGATGATGATTCTTGTTGTTTTTAGTGGCCTAACGTCTAAGGTCATCGGCCCCTAGTAATAAAATACGTAGGATGTTATGAATTAAGCACTCAGAATATGCATGTTGTCTCCTGACCCCACTGGAAGAGGGAAACACTGTATAAGGTATGTCCAAGAACGAGGCTGACGAGACAGACAGGCCATGGCCCGTTAAAGTCACGTGACAAGGCCAGTCCCAGCAATGGTGGAGTGAAGCCGGTTATTACATGTGTTCATGCGGTATTATTGCTAGTTTATTGTGGATTATGGAAGAAAATAACGGAGATTTTGTGTTTATGTGAATATGTTGATGTTATGCGACAGTTCCTTACATTGATAGTGTTGTGTGCGGAAGTGTATTTAAGTATTTATTTACAAAATGTGTATATAACCTCAATGATGTTCACATCATACAGCAATGTTGGGCTGCAATACACGAGTTGGATAAATTGCAACACCAGTGCTGAGGATTTAGAGGTAATACATTCATATCCTATTTAATTACAGATATATGAAAATGAAAATTTAAGTATTAGATATGATGCTGAAACCAGGTATGGAGTGGAGCAAGTGTAAGACCGGTAAATAGCTTACAATAGGCCTATCTTTGATCCTGGTTTCAATAAGATATTCCTTACATGAATGTTATTGTAAACGTAGGCTTAATTGTACATTAACCACTTTCATTAGCAACATTTGACTTATCTGAGTGTGCAGCTCTTTACTGCAGTAAGAGTTTTAGATTTTGTCAACCAAGGCTAGTAAGATACATTCTATTTCATTTAATTTCTAATTGAATAGGGTGGTTCCAAGACAACTTCCAGGAAGGTAGGAAAATTTAAATATTAGATATGATGCTGAAGCCAGGTATGGAGTGTTAACAAATTCAAGACTTGTAAATAGCTTAAAATAAGCCTAGATAACTTCCAGGAAGGTAGCAGAATTTAAGTATTAGATATGATGCTGAAGCCAGGTATAGAGTGGAACAAATATAAGACTTGTAAATAGCTTACTATAGGCCTACCTTTCACCTTGGATTCAAAACGATATTCCTTGCATGAATGTTATGGTAAATATAGGCTTAATTGTACATTAACCATTTTCATTAGCAACATTTGACTTATCTGAGTGTGCATCCCTTTACTGCAGTAAGATCTTCAGATTTTGTCAACCAAGGCTAGTAAGACACATTCTATTTAATTTAATTTCTAATTGAATAGGTTGGTTCCAAGACAACTTCCAGGAAGATAGGAAAATTTAAATATTAGATATGATACTGAAGCCATGTATGGAGTGGAACAAATATAACACTTGTAAATAGCTTACAATAGGCCTACATTTCACTCTGGATTCAATAAGATATTTCCTAGATGAATGTTATTGCGAATATAGGATAGTAGTATAATACAGGGATTCGGCCGCTACCACCCCCACCGGTTCCCAGAGGCCACATCCACCACCACCACAGCCAGAGGCCTCCCAGATGCCTCCTCCATCACCACCACAGCCAGAGGACTCCCAGAGGTCTCCTCCACCACCCGCGGGAAATTTGAATTTGTAAACAAAGCCACGTGCTTTTTGACAGCTATCATCGACAACAACGCATCGCTAACCTCAGTACTGCCATCTTGACGGGCCTAAACCTCAGTAGTGCCAACTTAACCTCACAAGCGCGACATAAACAAAGCCACGTGTTTTTAACAGCGACGTGCTTTTTGACAGACAACAACGCATCGCTAACCTCAGTACTGCCATCTTGACGGGCCTAAACCTCAGTAGTACCAACCTAACCTAACTAGCGTGAGATAAACAAATCCACGTGCTTTTTTGACAGTTGTGATCCGCCATCTTTAAACTACAGAGCACCGTGCTGCCCTCTTTATCGCAGTAGCTGCAAATTCGTCACCTGTCATCGGCAGTGCTGCCATCTTGGCGGGCCTAAACCTTAGTGCTACCAACTTAACCTCACTAGCGTGAGATAAACAAATCCACGTGCTTTTTGACAGCTGTCACCAGCCATCTTTAATCTATAGAGCACAGTGCTGCCCTCTTTAGCTACTTACCTTTGAAATGTGGTGGCGGATAATTTGAAAAATGCTTTTTGACAGCAGCCATCTTGCATCGCAAACCTCAGTGCTGCCCTCTTTAGCTAGATACCTTTGAAATGTGGTGGCAGACAATTCAACGTGACAGCAGCCATCTTTGAGCACAGTGCTGCCCCTCTTTGTGGCGGCGGGAAATTCCACGTGCTCTTGTTTGGAAACAAATTCACGTGCTATTTTCTGACAGCTGTCATCCGCCATCTTGCATCACAAACCTCAGTGCTACACTCTTTAGCTAGATACCTTTGAAATGTAGTGGCGGCAAATTCTACATGCTCTTGTTTGGAAACAAACCTATGCGCTTTTTTGACAGCTATCATCCGCCATCTTTAATCCAGAGAGCACCGTGCTGCCCTCTTTAGCTACTTACCTTTGAAATGTGGTGGCGGCAAATTCTACGTGCTCTTGTTTGGAAACAAACCCATGTGCTTTTCTGACAGCTGTCATCCGCCATCTTTAATCCAGAGAGAACAGTGCTGCACTCTTTAGTTGAAATGTGGTGGCGGCAAATTCCACGTGGTCTTGTTTGGAAACAAACCTATGCGCTTTTTTGACAGCTATCATCCGCCATCTTTAATCCAGAGAGCACCGTGCTGCCCTCTTTAGCTACTTACCTTTCAAATGTGGTGGCGGCAAATTCTACGTGCTCTTGTTTGGAAACAAACCCATGTGCTTTTCTGACAGCTGTCATCCGCCATCTTTAATCCAGAGAGAACAGTGCTGCACTCTTTAGTTGAAATGTGGTGGCGGCAAATTCCACGTGCTCTTGTTTGGAAACAAACCCATGTGCTTTTCTGACAGCTGTCATCCACCATCTTTAATCCAGAGAGAACAGTGCTGCACTCTTTAGTTGAAATGTGGTGGTGGCAAATTCCACGTGCTCTTGTTTGGAAAAAACCTATGCGCTTTTCTGACAGCTGTCATCCACCATCTTTAATCCAGAGAGAACAGTGCCGCACTCTTTAGTTGAAATGTGGTGGCGGCAAATTCCACGTGCTCTTGTTTGGAAACAAATTCTTCGCGCTCTTCAGCTGTCATCCACCATCTTTAATCAAGAGAGCACCGTGCTGCCCTCTTTGTGGTGGCGGATAATTTGAAAAATTCTTTTCGACAAGCAGCCATCTTTAATCCAGAGAGAACAGTGCTGCCCTCTTTAGCTACTTACCTTTGAGGCGGTTAATTTGAAAAATTATTTTCGACAAGCAGCCATCTTTAATCCAGAGAGAACAGTGCTGCCCTCTTTAGCTACTTACCTTTGAGGCGGTTAATTTGAAAAATTCTATTTAACAAGCTGCCATCTTTAATGAAAAGAGCAACGTGGTGCTATCTTGGGGGTAAATTTTACGTCACAGCTGTCATCCACCATCTTGCATTGCTAACCTTAGTGCTGCCCTCTTTAGCTACTTACCTTTGAAAAATATCTATTTGACAAGCTGTCACCCGCCATCTTGCATCGCAAACCTCATTGCTGCACTCTTTAGTTGAAATGTGGTGGCGGATAATTTGAAAAAATCTTTTTGACAAGCAGCCATCTTTAATCAACAGAGCACCGTGCTGCAATCTTTAGCTACCGCCATCTTACATCGCTTACCTCGCTGCTGCACTCTTTAGTTGAAATGTGGTGGCGGTAAATTCGAACAAGTTTAATCACGCATCGGGAAAGCTAGAGTAAGCACGTGCTGCAGTGATGACGTCATCATGCATGTTTAGACTTGTCCGTTTTCTTAAGAGTAAGTCGGTGTAAACGAATGTGGTAGCGGTATATTCGAACAAGTTTAAACATGCATCGGGAAAGCTAGAGTAAGCACGTGCTGTTGTGATGACGTCATTGTGCATGTTTAGACCTGATCGTTTTTCTTAAGAGTAAGTCGGTGTAAAGCAATGCAATAAGTATAACATGCGATCAAATATTTATTTACAAATGTATTACAACAGTGTTCGTTTTTGCTGCTGACATGGTTGGTGTGCGTCTTAACAACGTATGCTTCTGAAATGCCTCCTGCAACATTCAAATTAAACAAAACATTTAGAAATATATTATACTAAGTATGTTATGCTTTACAGAGAAGATCATATACTTCTTACCCTGCTGTTATTCCTTTTCGGAATCATCATCATCATCATCATGAGGTACTAGAGAAAGTTCATTCATACACTGTGTACAGTGTTCAATCCTCGGATTTGGTCCATCCCAATCATCATCACCATTTTCTCCTCGATGCTTGTAATGTCGTTCACAAGTTCTGCATAAAGCTACTTCGATTGACATCTTACTGTGTAGAGGAAGGATGTCCCAAAAATTATGTACGTAAGAGGCAGCGTACGTATATCAAAATCCTGGTGGTAAGTATTGTATAAGATGTTTCGGCATCGACGATCTATGTTTATAGAACATCTTAACAGCCTCACTCACTCGTGAAAGATAAATAAGATGTTGCGTATGAGCATGCAAACAGCATGCACATTTACAGTTTTGTTCCATAGCGTACGATGTCGAAGCACACACTAATGAAAATGATAAAGATCTATTCTTATTTATAGTCTCGTAACAATATTCGTTAGCGGATGGTAAGTAACATCACTCATATGAATAATAAGACAATAGGCTGCTGTGTTAGCAGGAATGTTTTCAGATGTTTCAAATTCTAAACGAATATCAACTGGAGATTCTTTTATAGATTCTTCATGATAAGAGCAGTCTATAACTACAATCGGTGCTTTATTTTTAAATTCTTGAGGTGTAAATAGCGGACGATCTTCTTTCTGATAATACGATGATCGAAATTTACAAAACATGTCATAGAGCATCCCAAACATATTTTTCTCAAAGTTAATGTCGATGTTTTCGTAGGGATACGTAATTCCGTTGAGATATAGTCTAACGTGTCTTAATTTACAGTGATCAAACAGTGAGCTGTCTTTTTCGTGATTGAATTTACGATTAGTTTGAAATCCAAAAATAATGTACAAGGGCTTCTCAGTAAAACGTGATGTTTTAACAGCCCAGCTATGCTTGTTTGTAGGTGGTAACACAGGATATTCATGCAGCTCCCAACTTCTAAAACGTATAGGTAATGGTGTATCATTTTCTACAATCTTGAGCAATCGAAGTTTTTCACGATCAGATAAGGTTACATGTAGAATCCGCCACAGTATACGATGCAGTGTTATTTTCGATTCTACAGGTGTTTCTACTGCTTTAAGAGAATTTAATCACTTCGATCACGGATTAGAATAAGCTCTTGTTTTGCGTTGATTATAATACGTGTAAAGTCTTCTGCGAATCCAAAAATATGTTTCAGTGATAACATACCCGTAAAAGTTCCATCCTCATCAATCACCCAGTTGTTAGTAGCTTTTGGACACCATCCAGCCATCCGCAAAAGATTACTTTCTTCTTCACAGAAAGAAGGGTAGAGTTTCATTGCACTTGTAATACCAACATTCTTCGTTCGATCTATTTCAACATTATTTACTTCATATCGCGCTTCAGAAAAGAGAAAAGCTAGAGCATGGTTGTTTAGTTGTGAAGTGCTTGGTCCACTTCCATCAGACTTTTCTAATCGTCCTTCAATATAGAGGTAGCTTTCGTGTGGTAAGGTGTAAACATCTTGTTGATTAATAATAAAATGAATTTCATCATTGTTATTTAATCCAAACGTAAAAGGTTGATAGGAATGAAGCTCACTTCGTACTACACTTTCACGACTTTCTACTGTATTCGTAATGTCTAGCATTTCTTCCATTCTGTTGTAGTAGTGTATATCCTAAATCTTGGAGTATCTGCTTATGGGTATCTGTTAACTCGATGAGTCTCTGCTCACATGTAGTATGTCTTCGGAATGTACACCGTGTTTTATAGATGGTTTTCATACTGGTTTAAGATGTAGTTTGTAATCTACGTACGCGTGCTGATCTAAATGAATAAGCTGATTATGTTTATTTACAAGTCTAAGAGTAATGTTGCTAATGTGTTTTACAGACACAGGATGATAAAGAACTACTGCTGGTTTCTCACAAATAGTATATCCACGTTCCTCTGTAACAATAAAGTCGTGCAGGACGTGCGAAGGTTGTAGACAACTATTCAAGTGTGTAATAATATTACAAGTAATGTTCACATTATAATCATCGAAGAGTTTTATAGGTTGATCAAACTCGTAACGTACGTTCGGTAGGAGCTCCCTCGATGAAAATCCAAGCAGTGGTCCAATCGAATCAGGTTGTGATTTGAAGTCAATCTTAAATGATGATTCAATAACACATTTATGTGTAATGTTGCTTACAGTGATTGAGAACTTGTAATTATGATTACTAAAACTATCTTCCCCAAACTGATCAATTAACGTACTTTCAATATAGTCGTGAATATCGTCTACTGTATAACTACCTGAGGGTAGTGTTAGCACATACTCATCGTAATAGAACTTGTTTACACCATCACGCACATTATAGATTTTATTGTAGCTTTAAAACGATACTAGTCCAAGACTATGCGGCTGATAGCTAAGTTCGATTGGTGGATTAAAATAGACGGTTGTTTCAGGTCCTTCTCCACGTACAGCAAACGTTCTTTCACTGTTCGTCATCACGTAGGCACTAATGCACTTTCTCTACTGTCTGGGTTTGATATAAGAACATAAGACATAATCGTCCGCACATGCGTGTATTAAAGTTTTGCACACGGTTTTTATTGTAAACAATGTCCGCACTGCTTCCGAAATAACGTATGAGCTCAAAAGGAGGAGGTAAGTCTCCATAGCTATCAAAATACCATACTTTAGATTTACGTTTTACATAAGCAACGTAATGAATTCCAGGTCCACGACTGTCGTCCAAGTTAATTACGGCACTTTCACGTTCTCGTGGGCGTGCTGGTAGTTGATCGCGCATATACACTCCTTGAAAATAATGAATTCCTAGTTGTTTAGCAAACGTAAAAACTTCATCATGCGTTAGAGCTCGATATGGCAGTGCATTCAGTAGACGTTTTTTGGAGAAATGTAGATACCAAGCCCTTTCTTGTATGGCGCTAGCTTCATGTTCATACCTTTGCCTCGTAACGCAATTGCTTCTATCGATTTGTTATGACGTTCACTCTCTTTCAACTATTGTTTCGCTTCTTCTACAGCTTTGACAGTTCTCGCTACAGCACTAGCACCACCTAGCAATGACCCTAAAGCTGCTAAGACAGCAAACAGCGCAGGAAGAAATCCTCCTCGTTTTGGTACAGGAATAATTCGTGCACGTTTACTAAATATTGCTCTGCACTTTGGAGATTTTCTCGCTCTTGCTGCGCGTAACGCTTTAGTAATAGCTACACGAGGATTGTATTCCCCTCGAATAGCTTTTTGCGCAGCCTTTATAACATCTTTCCATCCAACAGTTTTTACTTTCTTCTTCTTCTTCATGTCGTTTGGATATCGTTGTTTTACCATGCTGGACACGACTTGACTAGACAAGAGCAAATCATAAACTAACCGTTACCTCTTGTTTCGTTTAATATATATATTACTATTACGTACTTTATGATTCAGTTATCATGCAGATTATAAAGCAGCAAGACACGCTACCTGTTACCGACATTGTACCACATCTCTTACCTAGTTCTAGTACAACTACAGAAAAACGTCATGGAACGTTGTTTCCTTTTACTGTTCGATGTATTATATCAGGCCCGTCGGGATGCGGGAAACCAAATATTTTACTCACACTTATTACTTCTGTAAATGGTGTACGCTTCGAGAATATTTACGTTTTCGCAAAGTCACTCTATCAACCGCTATATACTGTTGTACAAACTGTAATGCACGATCTAGTTAAAGATGGAATAAGATATTTTAAATTTAATTCGCATGAGCAAGTACCATCACCAGACGATGTGCTTCCAAATTCTCTTATGATCTTTGATGATGTCGCAACAGAACAGCAAAACGTTATTCGTGCATTCTTTAGTATGGGTCGGCATAAATATGTTGATTGCATCTATTTGTGCCAAACCTATTCTCGTGTGCCTAAGCAGTTAATACGCGACAACGCAAATGTTATTGTGCTTTTTCGGCACGATGAGCGCAACATGCGACATGTGTATAACGATCATGTTAACACTGATATGACATTCGATGACTTTAAACGTATGTGTGCTAAATGTTGGTCATTACACCGTTACAGCTTTTTACTTATTGATAAAGAAAGTGAAGTACAGCATGGACGATATCGCATGGGTTTCGATCATTTTATATGCATTAACACAGAATTACAGTAACTACTTGATTAAAAACCATCATCATGTTAACATCTAGCAAGGAGATCACAAAACATATCATCCAAGCTCGAAACAATATTCGACGGACATTTAAGGAGCTTAAACGTATTCAAGCAGAAACGGATTTATTTTTAAAAACACAACTAAGTACACCACTCAAAGAAGTTTTTAATTCTACTTCATTACCGCAGTCTACTTCAAGTTTTGCTTCTATGCAAACATCATATCATAAAGAGAAGCATGAAGAAGAAAAGCATGAACAAGATAAGGAAGAGAAGAAGCAGGATGTAGATCAAGAAGAGGAAGATAAGAAGAAGAAGAACTTAATGATACATCACCATCTAAGCGTGTTGAGTTTTTAACTACAAATGTTATTGCTGAAACACCTACTACATCGACGCAAAATCTACCATCTTTGTCTGAGGTTATGATTACACCAGAGTATCGCAATCAGTTTAGAACTTTTATTCAAGATACCTATGGATCTCTCTTTGCACCTTATATAGAAAAACGTTTTACAGGACAAACTGACACTACCTACGGTATTCGCTACGAAGATGACTGTTTCCGGATAGGAAATTCAAATGTTAAGATTAATAACAACAAACTCATTGTAAAAGGTGTTACCTATAAACCCACGAAAGGACTCTTAGAACTTCTTTTCTCACGAATACCTGACAAGGATATAATTTTACAAGATGATCTTAAAAAATATAAAGCAATACTTTTTGCTACTGATGCAACACGACGTAATTACAAGAGAACAGAAGAGTTACAAGTTTATTTCTAAGCTGTTTCCGACTGCACGTAGTCTTGATGTTATCTACAAGCCTTTGTAGCCGTATGTGGATGTAAGATACTGGAATGACCCAAACTTACTCGTTGAACGATTACAACTTTTAAGAGCATCGCAAGAGGCTGGTCACACTGGTCACGGATCAGAAATTCTAGAAATAGAAAGATAACTACGTTATGCCGGTATTATTTTGTAATGGCTCGTCAAGAGATCTCACCTGTAAAGGTAAACATCGCACATGAGTTACATAAACCAGCACGTCGCACCTACTGTCGCAGACGCGTTATTACACGAGGAAAAGATGATCTCTGGCAAGCAGACTTAGTAGAAATGATTCCATATGCCTCTAGTAATAAGGGGTATAAGTATCTACTTACTGTTATCGATGTGTACTCGAAGTTTGCCTTTGCACAACCCGTGCGTTCTAAAACAGCAACTCAAGTTAAAGAAGCATTTAAACATATTGTTGAAGAATCGAAACGCTGCCCAAGGCTTCTTCAAACTGATCAAGGTAAAGAGTTTTACAACAAGGATTTTTCTTCTTACCTCAAGTTACTTGGCATTCAACACTACTCTACGTTCAGCAATCTCAAGGCAAGTGTTGTAGAACGCTTTAATCGTACACTCAAAACAATGATGTGGCGAGATTTTACAGCGCAAGGTTCATATCGTTGGATTGATCTGCTACCTAGACTTTTATCTACCTACAACGATACACCTCATCGCACTATCGGAACAAAGCCACGTCTTGTTACAAAGAATACACCTCGTATAAATGCTATTCATCTTGTAAATAAAACAGCTGATCCACGTCGCCATCGCTTTAAAGAAGGTGACTTTGTTCGCATCAGCAAACACAAGTCTATCTTTGCAAAAGAATACACACCTTACTGGAGCACTGAAATTTTTCAAATCAGAAGTGTTAAGCTTACTAATCCAGTTACGTATTTACTTCGCGATCTCAGAGGACAGCCTATTGAAGGAGGATTCTACATCGAAGAACTGCAGAAAACAAAATATCCTGATCACTATTTAGTTGAACGTGTTATTCGACGTCGTGGCAATAAACTGTATGTTAAATGGCTTGGTTATAATAACAGCTTTAATTCATGGATTAATAAAGAGGATGTACTTTAAATCTTATGTGTGTTTTCTTTTAATTCTCTCCGTTTCCTTTCTTCTAAGTCACTAGGACATGCTGTAGGATTAAACAACACCTGTAATATGTTTTGACAATTCATATTTATTTTAGAATATATATATATATATATATATACATTTTTATCCTTTGTTTATTTTACGGCCTTGTCACTCAGTTTTCGTTTTATTACACCAACAACGACAAGTGCTGCTATATTCTTCTGAGCAGCTAAAGCACTAGGTAATAACACACACACACACACAGCATAACTTTACGAAGCAGATTTTAACAGCTACACGACATACTCTATGCAGGCAGCATGTAACTACATGTCAGGCGAACGTGTTCTAGGGCCGCAGGGGAGATGAAGCACGAAGAAAAGAAGATCAATCACTCTATTGATGAGTCCACGCCCAACATGCTTCCTCATCTTTCTCCCAGCACGTTTCTTCACCTTTTCCTTGTTTACTCTCTCCACAGCCATGATAAGTGTTTATAAGCGAAGACAACTCGTTAGTTTTAGGTCCGTGATACATCTTAATTAGTTGACATGTACGGCACTGTCTCACAGAAGGTCTTCTACCTAAACTCACGTGTTCATGATGTAAACTACACGTTTGAAGCTCTGACAAAACAGGATGTTGAGTCCACTCACGAGGCACCTTATCCCAAATCTTCTTTACAGCATTCGCAGCTACATTAACCAAAAATGCCTTTGGTAATGCATTTAACTCTTCTTCAGTAAAAGTGTTTAGTTTCTTTCTGCATGCATAAAACTTAACGATCGCCTTTTCAACTGTATTACACTTAGTATCTGTTAGAAATGACATGATGTCTTTACTCTACAAATGTTTCTTTAACACTAAGGTTATTTCGACATTGCAGTTTACATATGTTGTTCACTTCCCGGCATGCACTGCAACACAACCAATCAAAGAGCATGCATACATGTTGTAAAGACTGTTTACTTGTTTCTCTACTATGCTCTTTCGGAAGAGTTTTAAATGATGGGCACCCCAATTCATGCATGTCGATAACTTCACACGATGATGGTAGAAAATCACGCAACCATTCTTTCTTTTCACAACCCTTTAAAAGAACAAGATCTGTTCTTGACAAATGTGCATTCATCATTAAAGGTAGAAAACGATAAGGTATTCCTTTTTCTTCCCACTTCAAACCTAAATTGTTTTCAATCCACTGAGTCTGCTTTTTATCTTCATCTGTTTGCAAACAGTAACGGAACGGTGGACTAAATACTAAACTAACAAGTTTTGGTGCCCACAACACACTGCAATCTAACACAGCCACCTCTTTAAACACAAATTTGTTTCCGTTTACTTTAAAGCCTTGCACATCAACTATTAATGTTTTCGTCACGTTTGCACTCCACTCTCTATCACTGTTTCTCGAAGACTAAAGCTTTTAGTCAACGAACGGGTTTAAACATGCACAATAACGTTATCACTGCAGCACATGCAAACTCTTGTTTTTATGATGCATACTTATTGCATTCCTTTACACCGACTTACTCTTAAGAAAACGGACAAATCTAAACATGCATGATGACGTCATCACTGCAGCACGTGCTTACTCTAGCTTTCACGATGCGTGATTACACTTGTTCGAATTTACCGCCACCACATTTCAACTAAAGACTGCAGCAGCGAGGTAAGCGATGTAAGATGGCGGTAGCTAAAGATGGCAGCACGGTGCTCTGTTGATTAAAGGTGGCTGCTTGTCAAAAAGATTTTTTCAAATTATCCGCCACCACATTTCAACTAAAGAGTACAGCACTGTTCTCTCTGGATTAAAGATGGTGGATGACAGCTGTCAGAAAAGCACATTGGTTTGTTTCCAAACAAGAGCACGTTGAATTTGCCGCCACCACATTTCAACTAAAGAGTGCAGCACTGTTCTCTCTGGATTAAAGATGGCGGATGACAGCTGTCAGAAAAGCACATGTGTTTGTTTCCAAACAAGAGCACGTAGAATTTGCCGCCACCACATTTCAAAGGTAAGTAGCTAAAGAGGACAGCACGGTGCTCTCTGGATTAAAGATGGCGGATGATAGCTGTCAAAAAGCGCATAGGTTTGTTTCCAAACAAGACCACGTGGAATTTGCCGCCACCACATTTCAACTAAAGAGTGCAGCACTGTTCTCTCTGGAGTAAAGATGGCGAATGACAGCTGTCAGAAAAGCACATGGGTTTGTTTCCAAACAAGAGCACGTAGAATTTGCCGCCACCACATTTCAAAGGTAAGTAGCTAAAGAGGGCAGCACGGTGCTCTCTGGATTAAAGATGGCGGATGATAGCTGTCAAAAAAGCGCATAGGTTTGTTTCCAAACAAGAGCATGTAGAATTTGCCGCCACCACATTTCAAAGGTATCTAGCTAATGAGTGTAGCACTGAGGTTTGTGATGCAAGATGGCGGATGACAGCTGTCAGAAAATAGCACGTGAAATTGTTTCCAAACAAGAGCACGTGGAATTTTCCGCCGCCACAAAGAGGGGCAGCACTGTGCTCAAAGATGGCTGCTGTCACGTGGAATTGTCTGCCACCACATTTCAAAGGTATCTAGCTAAAGAGGGCAGCACTGAGGTTTGCGATGCAAGATGGCTGCTGTCAAAAAGCATTTTTCAAATTATCCGCCACCACATTTCAAAGGTAAGTAGCTAAAGAGGGCAGCACTGTGCTCTATAGATTAAAGATGGCTAGTGACAGCTGTCAAAAGCACGTGGATTTGTTTATCTCACGCTAGTGAGGTTAAGTTGGTAGCACTAAGGTTTAGGCCCGCCAAGATGGCAGCACTGCCGATGACAGGTGACGAATTTGCAGCTACTGCGATAAAGAGGGCAGCACGGTGCTCTGTAGTTTAAAGATGGCGGATGACAGCTGTCAAAAAAGCACGTGGATTTGTTTATCTCACGCTAGTTAGGTTAAGTTGGTACTACTGAGGTTTAGGCCCGTCAAGATGGCAGTACTGAGGTTAGCGATGCGTTGTTGTCTGTCAAAAAGCACGTGGCTGTCAAAAAACACGTGGCTTTGTTTATCTCGCGCTTGTGAGGTTACGTTGGCACTACTGAGGTTTAGGCCCGTCAATATGGCAGTACTGAGGTTAGCGATGCGTTGTTGTCGATGATAGCTGTCAAAAAGCTCGTGGCTTTGTTTACAAATTCAAATTTCCCGCGGGTGGTGGAGGAGACCTCTGGGAGGCCTCTGGCTGTGGTGGTGGTGGTGGTGGTGGAGGAGGCATCTGGGAGGCCTCTGGCTGTGGTGGTGGTGGAGGTGGCCTCTGGGAGCCGGTGGGGGTGGTGGCGGCCGAATCCCTGTATTATACTACTTAGGATTACTTGTACATTAACCATTAACATTACTGAGTATGCAAATCTTTACCTCAGTAAGATTTTTAGTGTTTGTTCAAGCAAGGATAGTAAGAGACACTATGTTTCATTTGATCTGTAGTTCAGTAGTGTTATTTTAGTAGGTTGAAATGCGCTGAAATGTATTTTATTTACTACGCTATTATAGTCTCTTGCGTGAGCCTGGGGATGCATTCTCTACAGTAAGACCGGCTTAGTCACGTGACAATCAGTGTATGACGTGCGCGCGCGGCTTGTCTTTCTCGTCGGCCTCGGTCCAAGAAGTACGGTGAATGGACCGATATTGTAATGGCAGCCTGTGTTAAAAATGTGTGCATGGGCATGTGAATAGAGAGACATCTCAAGAAGTGCAATGTAGGGTAGAACACACGGAGCTGAAGCAGGTTAGTCTGGTGCGGCCAGTCGAACATAGTGCGTGTGAAGACTCGTGGCATAGTGCAAAGGAGCAAAGTATAAACATGAAGGTTTGTTACAAAGTGGGAAAACGGTGATGGAGACGCATTCGATGTTGGTGTTAGTGAACGGAACAGAAACCGCAAGCACAAAATATTTTTACGATTTGTTCAAACGCTTTCGGGATGGACAGAAAACTCTTGATTATGCGCCGCGTCCGTTCTGCTTATGTTTCAAGTGTGAAACCGAAACAATACTTCATTATGCTGACCACTCGACGCTTCAATATCTGCAGGCCTCTGAGTGGACAGCCAGGGAACATAGTGTTCTACAGGTTTCTTTATATTCCAGTTACCACTGGCCTCCGGGACCTCCGTTGACAGAAGATTGATAGCTGTCTCCTGGCTCTACAAAATCCCCATGGTTTGCCGTCCGTATTACGTTTGAGTACTTGAAATTGTTATTATGAGAGCCTAATTGGACTGTGTTATGCATTACTTGACCAAGCGCCAATTCTCAATTTACGAGATATCTACTCCACCTGGTAGCCGAGGCTTCAAACTACATGGAAAAAATATTCGTACTCTCGAACATCATTTATATCGAAAATAAATCGATTAGGACCATGCGCCAATCTAAATATCGCCTGAAGATATTTCTGCATCAACTGACCAAAGAAACTCTCATGCAGTTGAATTGTGCATCACCTGACTAAACGACATTTGGCGATCGCTTGGTCATGTTATGCGTATTGTTCTTTCCCGCCTTTTTATTCCTGTGACAACAGTGAAGTTTCTCCGTGATTGTCTACCGTCTTCATATCAACAAAATTATTTTGAGAGTGCTTAATAACAGTATTCACTTCTGTTTTGGCATGGATCACTTTAGGTCTTTCTCAAGGGCCCATCGAATCGTCGAGTTAGCAAGGAAGGAAATCTACTTGCAAACATTATTACAGGTTAGTTGTTCAGTCTATATCACAGTACCACTAGCATACATGACAAATACATGTTACTTATGGATTGTTTTTCAAACAGTTTCACCATTCTATATCCTCTTCTCATTACGCAGGAAGATGAGCCGGATTTACATCCACAGACACCAGCTATTGCGACACCCGTTTACGAATCTCCAAAAGATGTCATTTTCTCCTGCAGTCTGATTGACCTGAGTCCAATGAAATGCTGTCATGCTACCCAAAGTACTGTTCTGAGGTGTAATACAGCCACGACTAGCAATCTTCAGGATGATTATTCAGATTTAAAACTGAGATGCTCTAGTGATTTAAACTTTGTTGAGGGAAGAATGGATGCAACGACATTGTTGAAGGTAAGTACGATTTAGTTAATGGAAAAGAAACACCATCATATCCTATAGCATTGCCAGGCAGATACTGTAGATTAGAGTCGGGTAAGGTTTATCTAGGAAGAAATACATTCTTACAGCACAATATAGTGTTTCTGTTTTACAGGTAAATACACGGTCTGAAGATCGACAGCAGTCCGTTCCTGTATTACTGGACGAACATCGCTTCTCTCATTCCCATACAGACGTTAGTTTCGATGATAGTAATGCTACTAATGAACATGTTTTAGACTCCGGCATCTCTAATTATGCGGCTAGCCAGACCCATTATTCAACTCCTCAACCGATGAATGAAGCATCTCAGATATTGGAAGCTCAAAATATTGATTCTCTGGGAGAAGGGAGACCAAGAAAAGGTCGGAAAAGAAAATATCCATTTCAGAATCGAAGAATTAGGAAGATGAAATGGGTTCAAAATGAAACCTATATCACACAGCGGGGATATCTTAAAGAACCCAAAGAATTTAGAGAATACATTTGTTCATGTAAATGTCTGAACAAGATAGGAATTGATGCAGTAAAAGAAGAGTTTAAAAACTTCTATAGTACTACATCACACGATGCACAAACAGCTCTTATTTGTGCCATGGTAACAACAAAAGATGTCAAACGGAAGAGAGTGAAGGACTCCAACAAAAGAACAGCCACAAGAACTTACACCATCCGCGGTGTCAAAGTATGCAAAAGTTTCTTCTTGCAAACATTTAGGATCTCCAGTGGAAAGGTTCATCTGGCAATTAAGAAGATACAGTCACCAAGGGGCGTTGTAGATCGTCGTGGATTGGCTGGTGGAAGAAATAAACTTCCTGAAAATAAACTGAGAGAAGTCATAGACCACATAAAGAAGTTTCCACGTTACAAATCTCACTATAGGAGAAGCGATACACAAGCAGAATTTCTTGCCCCAGAAATAACGGTCAATGTCATGTATGATATGTACAAGGACGAGGTTTCAAATCCTGTATCAAAAGCAAGTTATAAGAAGATATTCCTCACGAAGTTCAACATCAAAAGGAAACCACTGAAAAAGGACACATGCAATGTTTGTGACACATTGGAAGTTCAGATCCAAAACACAACTGGATGCGAAGCCCAGAATTTTAAATCAAAAAAAGAAAATCATCTTGAACAAGCCAGAATTGCGCAGGATATGAGATCATCCGACATGTCGAAGGCAAAACAAGATGGCGCCCTGGAAGTTCTTTGTTTTGACCTAGAGAAACCTTGCCATTGCCTAGAATTCCTACAAATACAGTCTTTTATAAAAGGCAGTTATGGCTTTATAACTTAGGAATACGCAGCGGTAAGGATGAAAGAGGACACTGCTATGTCTGGTTAGAGGGTGAGGCAGGCCGAGGGTCACAGGAGGTATCCTCATGCCTGATGAAATATTTAATGGAAGAGCTACCAGCTGTTGAAGAAGTAATCTTGTGGTCAGATTCCTGTGGAGGACAGAACCGAAACATAAAAATGGTTTTGATGTTAAAAGCTATCTTAGAAGAGCATCCCACAGTGAAAAAAATCACTCAACGTTTCCTTGTTCCAGGATACAGCTTTCTCCCCAATGACAGTGATTTCGGGGACATAGAATGTGCACTGAAACTTCAGCAAAGGTTGTATACAGCAGAGGACTACATCAATGTGATGAAATTTTGTAGGAAGAGGAATCCCTTAGTAGTTCACAGAATGAAGTCTGAGGATTTTAAAAGTACAGATTTACTTGAGAAACAAAACGTGAACCGGAAGACAAATAATTTGAGAGAGAAGATAAACTGGCTGAAAGTAAAAGAGATAGAGTTACATAAAGACAAACCATTTAGCATTTTTTTCAAGCAGGAATATAAAGGACAGCCAGTTGAAATAAACATTCATAAGAAGAAAGCTGTTGGTCGTCCTTCACAAAATGGCGTGACCCACTATTTTAGCAATGTGTGAACACCTCTGTGGCCGAATGGAAAACCCATTTCAGAAGCGAAGCTCAGCGACATACGCTGTTTGATGTCACTTATTCCAAAAGATGCCACTGATTTTTATCGTAAACTCTGCAGTCATCCGGGTATTGAAGACGATATTGATGGATTCGATTGCCAGGAACTTGATTTCATTGTTGAAGAGGAAACTTAGATGAAGCTGATGATACTTCCAATTCCTGTGTCAGATTGAACATTCTGAAGTTTATTTCAGTTTCTGTTGTTAGTGATATCAAGTAGATAGACCAGCATAAGTGAAACCCATATGTAAAATGTCAGTATGTAATAGTGTGGATAATATGTTTCTTTGTATGTATGCTAACGGTATTGTAGAATAATAAACAAAAGTTTTGTTCAACATTACTCATAAAACTATTTATACGTCTGTTTACTTAGATTATTACCCTTCCGTAGTAACAATCCCCAATGTAAAACATTAATATGCATCACATGACCAACCGACAAAATTGTCACTTGGTTAGTTGATGCGAAACAGAAAGAATGAACTACTTCAGAAATTTAAAATTGACTAAGCGACATTTTATGGAAAATCAGACACTTAATGACTTGCTATGCAGTTGGTGACTGGTCTGTAAATAGAACTGACCTTAGCCCTTCTTATGGTGAAAGAAATCTGCCAATTCATTCACGACTCGAATTTATATGCTAACAAACGCGTTCACGTCAATATCTCGAAATGACAATTTGGCGCTTGGTCAAGTCATGCATAACACCATCCAATTTTCACTGCAACAAGTCCCTATTTCCGGATACTTTCGTTGCTAAAAGTAACAGCTGGATACAATATTTGCTCTTTAAGGCAGAGTATTTCCTTTTATCATCTCGACTGAAGTTCAGTACCTGATTTCCTTTGTTTGGTCCAACATGAAGAACCTGACAGTGCGAAGGAATATTTTTAACAATACGTAGGCTGTGTACAAAAATTGTTTTGTGCCTCTTTTGATATACATTTGTCTAATGAAGGGATTTTTTAAATATTAGATTAGTTATTAAATATTAGATGAACCCTCGTATATAGCATCAGTTCGTGAATGTCCACAGCCTGTTTCTAGTCATTCGACCGCGTCAGGAATGGAATGAATGAAGCCTCCATCTAGTGGGGAGGATAGGAATTGTGCCGGCTGCCGAAGCCTGTCGAACTCCTCTGGGGCAATGATTAATAACTGTAAGATGAAATGACATTATATTAGAGAGTGTTGCTGGAATTAGAGATGACAGGGAAAACTAGAGTTCCCGAAGAAAAACCTGCCCCGCCTCCCACATGGAGTGACCCGGATTTGAACCACGGAATCCAGCGGTAAGAAGCCGGCGCGCTGCCGTCTGAACCACGGAGGCACACAGCAACAGTTCATCTACCACACAAACACTGAGATGACCGTCCTGAACCCACTAGAGCCAGTGGCACGAATACTACGCAGAGTATATGAAGACGTGCGGTAGTTTTAATCTACTCTGTTTTTACTTCTAGACTGAATTGAATTTCAATTTCAGTTTCAATTTATTGATAATGTACATGCCACTGAGGCTGAAAAGCCCCTTTATATAGCGTCTTCATATAACATAATACAGGTTTGTGAACACACTGACTACATTTTTATAATATGAAATTAAATATTAAACTTAAAAGATTAAAATACAGATACCAAATTCCGTAGAATTAAAACATGCATCAGTATGAAATTGAAATAGCGTATGGCTTTTAGTGCCGGGATGTGTCCGAGACTTAGTCTCGCCAGATGCTGGTCTTTTGATATGACGCCCGTAGGCGACCTACGCGTCGTGAGGAGAATGAAATGATGATGAAGACGACACATACACCCAGTGTCCATGCCAGGGGAATCAACCAATTATGGTTAAAATTCCCGACCCTGCTGGGAATCGAACCCAGGTTTCCTGTGACCAAAGGCCAGCACGCTAACCATTCAGCCATGGAGTCGGACACATGCATCAGTAAGAAAGTAAAACATTAGGCCTATTCATGATTTTAGACTACAAGAATGGAACAGAGATACACATTTTCTTAAAAGTATACATATTTCTGATTGTTAAACACAAGAATACCATTCAGCCATGGAGCCGGACACATGCATCAGTAAGAAAGTAAAACATTAGGCCTATTCATGATTTTAGACTACAAGAATGGAACAGAGATACAAATTTTCTTAAAAATATACATATCTCTGATTGTTAAACACAAGAATACCTGACCTCAGCTCCTTGCGTACGCCTCCAAGGAGACAGATGTTAAGAACTGCTTTAATTGAGTACAGTTAGTGTAATTTGTGAAACGGTGAAGATTAAAGACGATAGTGATATGTAATGCAGTGCAAACAAAGAATTTGTTAAATTGTATGGTACGATGGAGGGGAATTTGAAGGGCAGTTTTTTTAAACCTATTATCTCTGTTATGTACCGTCTCCATAGGTTTAAATACATAATAAAGGTAGGATGGGGTCTTGAGTTTTGTGCGTAGCAACGGCTACTGAGATTACCCGACGTTCACGGAGTTTCAACCATTGCAGCTGGATGTAATAGGGTGTTATGTGTTCATCACGCCTGGCGTTTGTCACGTAACGAACACATGCGTTTTTGCCCTCTGTATTTCATTGTTCAAAGTTTCAGATAAGTCGTTGTATACGGCTGAATCATAGTCAATTATTGGAATATAAGACTTTGAACAAGTAGTGTGAAGGTAGATTTTTAGAGTCAGTACCGCCAACATTCTAAAAATAACGAATAAAATTGAATGATGGGGTGTCATACAGCAGGTGCTTTTAATGCCGAGGTAATGATACAAGGTGTCTGTTAAATAGTGGGAAAAACCAAGCTCAAGATATTGAAGGGCGTGAAAAGATTTGGACAACATATGTTTAGACTGCTTTACGTTGAGTGCAGATTGAGAAATAAATAATTAACATAGCAACATCGCAAATTACCTGCATGTTGCCGCGATGATGTAAATGGTCCTGGGAAAGAAATCATAGGCGTGGAGTGTGTAACTCATCGCCTAGTTCCACTGGACACAGGAGTAGGCGAAGCATGAGCCACACTCAGACCATAAGCGTTGCAGCTTCTCACTTCAACCTCCATTTCATAGTATTTACTAGTGAGGTTATGAAATGAAATGCCGTATGGCTTTTAGTGCCGGGAGATCCCAGGACGGGTTCGGCTCGCCAGGTGCAGGTCTTTTGATTTGACTCCCGTAGGCGACATATACATCTAGCCCCCGTGTCAGCGAAATTAACCAATCATGGTTAAAATCCGCGACCCTGCCGGGAATAGAACCCGGGACCCCTGTGACCAAAGGTCAGCACGCTAACCATTTAGCCATGGAGAGTGATGGGATAATTTAATACAAAATAATCGCCTGTTCGATTATATCATTTTATTCGATTATTCGATTTTATTTCCCATCCCATTATTTTTCGATTATTCATTCGAATGAATGAGACAATCGAATAGTGAACTTTTTCCGTCCGATTATTTTTTCGATTATTCATTCGAAACTCCATTCAAATGAATGAGGCAATCGAACAGTGATTTTATTATTTTTCGATTATTTATTCGGAACTGCATTCTAATGAATGATGCAAACGAATAGTGAGTGCTTTCGAAATAACCGAATGAGAAGTGATGTTGTTTAGACACTTGATTCACTCATTTAGTTTCAACATTTGGATATACGTTTTGAAACAGGTGTATTTCTATTTTTCATAAGAGTTCATCTATTCGTTTATTTCAATCGATTATCCATCCGACACACTTAAACCGAAAAATAGATTCATGACGCATCCGAATGTTCTATGCGATACCACTGAATTATATTTGAAACTCATTCGACTACATTATTTATTACTTTTTCGATTGTCTAAATAATCGGATGGAGGTTCGTCGAATATTAAAAGTATTCGTTTATACCATCACTACAACTACATGGTATTTGAAACTCATTCGATTATTTTATTTTATGTCCGACTTGTTGGCTGGATGGTCAGCGTACTGGCCTTCCGTACAGATGGTCCCGGGTTCGATTCCCGGCAGGGTCGGGAATTTTAACCATGATTGGTTAATTCCCCTGGCACTGGTACTGGGTGTATGTGTCGTCTTCATCATCATTTCATCCTCATCACGATG
Organism: Anabrus simplex; assembly: GCF_040414725.1. NCBI lineage: Eukaryota > Metazoa > Arthropoda > Insecta > Orthoptera > Tettigoniidae > Anabrus > Anabrus simplex. The sequence continues at coordinate 300,232,511 of NC_090271.1, forward strand.
CGCAGGTCGCCTACGGGAGTCAAATCAAAAAGACCTGCACCTGGCGAGCCGAAGTCCTCGGACACATCGCGGTACTAAAAGCCATATGCCATTTCATTTTTCATTTTATTATATTATTTATTCTACTATTTAAATAATTGGATGGAGGTTATTCCATTATCCCATCACTAGTATCTGCACCTCATTTGATTTAGAAATAAAGTGTGCTGCGTTTCATTTTCAGATGCCCTTCACCTTGCTGTACCGTTTACAGAACTTCCTGCATAGGACTGAGTTCTGTGACGTGATAACTGACTCCGGTAACTTAGAGAAGGACATCACACAATTTCATGTCTGGCTGATGTATGTTTAGTTGGATCCTCAACAGCTCTGCCATCAGCTGCCATATATGGCCTAGGCATCACTGAAGAGGCCTACTAGGAAAACAAGGAATGAGGTAGTTTCCCATTGCTTTCCTCACCGAGCCAGAAATTGCTATTACATATCAGTCTGCCAAGCCCACTAAAATGCATGGACCAACCGACCCTATGAGCAACATTTTCACACCATTCAGAGCAGGGACTGGCTGCAGAAGGAATGGAATTACTAGCATCGCTCATACCTCAGTCACTTTCATATAGTCAAAGCCAAGGATGAGACAGATCAAAAAAAGTAACAAAATTGCTCTAGCCTATACCAGAAGACTGTAAACACTAGTCCCTGCCAGCAAAGGCATGTCTGGCTGATAAGAGGGCTCAAAACAGCGTTGCTATTGGGACATCGCGGTTGTGGTGAAATTATAGATTAGGCCTACGTGTATAATAATTTGAAAAAAATATTGTGATGTCGAGCATCTGCTCTTTCTACTCTCATTCCTGAGTACAACATTATTAGTCAGGCGGATACGGAAGACCAAACTTTATGAAAATGTTCCTTTTTAAATTTACTTCTAGAATCCGTGATAAGTTGCCCTTTAAACAAACACAGACAAATAGAGGAATGCATGGCTTTACAGCCCAGTTGCTCCTTGGACTATTAAGGCCTGAAAGTTATGAGGTGACGCATGGTTAGCGCGACGACTATTCTCGACCGTCACTTTTGGTTTTCTAGACCATCGCCACTAATTCATCTTCAGATAGAAGGCTGAATGAACCTAGCATCCGCTATCAGATTCAGGTAAATACTCCGACCTAGCAAGGAATCAAACCTGCGTGTGAGAGGACACTCGCTACTCCTAGACCTCAGTGCAAGCCACTTCCATTTCCAATGCAGTATAAATTATGTTAATATCTAAACTGGAAGTACTTTATATTACCTTCTTGTAAAACTATAAGCCTATAGTACGTGCACTAAAACTGTGACATAAATTACTGTCATTTCCCGTGAGTTACGTTTTTACATTTACGGAATATTTTCTCCGCCTTTTTTAATTCAGGAACTTGAATCTTCCTCATTTCTTTCATATTGTTTTCATACATGTGCTGAAATGATAAATATTTTGGTGTCAGGTCAGATATCTTTAAAAAAAATCGTACTGAAAAATTAGATATTCATAAAAATCCAAATAATTTATATTTTGAAATCGATTATTTTTCGGTGTAAAGCCAAGATAGGTACATATAATCTGTAAAAAGAAGTGCAAATATCTATCCTCAGTAAATTCTGAGAAAAATAATGTTCTCAATCAATCAATCAATACTGATCTGCATTTAGGGCAGTCGCCCAGGTGGCAGATTCCCTATCTGTTTTTTCCTAGCCTTTTCCTGAATAATTTCAAAGAAATTGGTAATTTATTAAACGTATCCCTTGGTAAGTTATTCCAATCCCTAACTCCCCTTTCTATAAATTAATATTTTCCCCAGTTTGTGCTCTTGAATTCCAACTTTATCTTCATATTGTGATCTTTCCGACTTTTATAAACGCCACTCAAACTTATTCGTCTACTAATGTCATTGCACGCCATCTCTCCTCTGACAGCTCGGAACATACCACTTAGTCGAGCAGTTCTTCTTCTTTCTCTCAATTCTTCCCAACCCAAACTTTGCAACATTTTTGTAACGCTACTCTTTTGTCGGAAATCGCCCAGAACAAATCGAGCTGCTTTTCTTTGGATTTTTTCCAATTCTTGAATCAGGTAATCCTGGTGAGGGTCCCGTACACTGGAACCATACTCTAGTTGGGGTCTTACCAGAGACTTATATGCCCTCTCCTTTACATCCTTACTACAAGCCCTAAACACCCTCATAACCATGTGCAGAGATCGGTACCCTTTATTTACAATCCCATTTATGTGATTACCCCAATGAAGGTCTTTTCTTATATTAACACCTAGATACTTACAATGATCCCCAACAGGTACTTTCAACCCATCAACGCAGTAATTAAAACTGAGAGGACGTTTTCTATTTGTGAAACTCACAACCTGACTTTTAACCCCGTTTATCAACATACCATTGCCTGCTGTCCATCTCACAACATTATCGAGGACACGTTGCAGTTGTTCAGAATCTTGTAAATTATTCATTACTCTATACAGAGTAACATCATCCTCAAATAGCCTTACCTCCGATTCCACTCCTTTACTCATATCATTTATATATATAAGAAAACATAAAGGTCCGATAATACTGCCTTGAGGAATTCCCCTCTTAATTATTACAGGGTCAGATAAAGCTTCACCTACTCTAATTCTCTGAGATCTATTTTCTAGAAATATAGCAACCCATTCAGTCAATCTTTTGTCTAGTCCAATTGCACTCATTTTTGCCAGTAGTCTCCCATGATCCACCCTATCAAATGCTTTAGACAGGTCAATCGCGATACAGTCCATTTGACCTGTCTAAAGCATTTGATAGGAAATTTTCAGTGCCCAGATGAAGAGATTTTGGAAGAAGAAAAATATCAGCACCATCTAAATAAGTTCTACCGCTTTCCACAGATAGCCATAACGCAGTAAATTAATAAAAATAATAATATTGTTAATAATAATATAATATGTATTTATGGCCGTTCCATTAACGACCGAAGGGAGAAAATTTTCCTCATTCTGTAACAAGAAATCCAAATTAAATCTTAATTACTGCGCTCTAGGCTGCCTGGAGGCTACCGATATTTTCTAAATATAAAGAGTAACATCATTTCTTTCAGATCTGCTCGTAATTAAGGAGTTTATTTGCATTTGTATGGTGTGCTGTGGATATATATTGACTGACGCTGACCAAAGTCCGTGTAGCCTTCCGTGTACCCTCTCGGGATTACGGTTCATTAAGGGAAGTCAAGCTTGTTTACACACAGCGTGGTGGAACTCCGCTGAAACTTTGAAAATGTCAATACCATTATGTCAAAAACAACCTTGATACTTGTGCGCCACTGGGCAGAGGTATTCTATTGGGCTAAACAATTACAGTAAAATTAAGTTCACAGAAGGAAAACGTAATTTAATTTCACTGAATGCGAATATCGAATATCCTGTTCTTTGAAGGAGTGCTCAGCGGTTCAGAAGGTCCCGTGTTTAATTTCCGACTGGGTCGAGGATTTCAATTTCTCCTACACGGAGGCTGAGTGTTAGTGTTCGTCTTAAGTGGCCCTATACATAAGTATTTTATTAATTTCTGGGACAGATACAGCTTACGGATGTCCAGAATCGGTCTGTCGGTAATCGCCACTCTACGAGGATCATCGTCGATTTTAAAATCGCGTCCATATTCACAGTAGTTCCCCTTATGACACCGTTAATGTCCTAATAATCAATGTACTGTTCTTTCTTCTTCTTGTCTTCTGATAGGTCTGCTATGGACCACGTTAAGCATCGTTCATTTCCGGTTCTTCTTCCTCCGATCAGCCCAGTACTTCTTCATCCTTTCGGAATGGGCTGATTTGCGTTCTAGCGACCAGGTGTAGCCAGTCTGTTTTAGCTCATTCGATCTTTGAATCCCTTAAATTTGTTGATGACCATCATGTATTCTTGTATATTGTGTACTGCCTCCTGTGTTATGTTCTTTTCTTCCAGCTCCTCCTTGACTCCTTTAAGCCAGTTAGTTTGCGTCCTCCTGCTCTCCATGTACTCCAGAATTCTCTTAGCTGTTCTCTTCGTTGGCACTTTTTTTTTTTTTTTTGCTAGTTGCTTTACGTTGCACCGACAGAGATAGGTCTTACGGCGACGATGGGACAGGAAAGGCCCAGGAATGGGAAGGAAGAGGCCGTGGCCTTAATTAAGGTACAGCCCCAGCATTTGCCTGGTGTGAAAATGGGAAACCGCGGAAAACCAATTTCAGGGCTGCCGACAGTGGGATTCGAACCCACTATCTCCCGGATGCAAGCTCAGAGCCGCGTGCCCCTAACCGCACGGCCAACTCGCCCGGTGACATTCTCTTAATGTGTCCATAGAAGCAAACTCTTCTCTTTTGAAAGGATGTTGTGATTTTCTAGGTCGTTTTGTATAGTTCCTCATTTCATCGCACTCTAAATTCTTGTACCACTTTCGAAGGCCCTAGTATCTTCCTCAAAATTTCTCTCTCTTTCTTCTCAATGTTCTCTAGTAATCCTTTCCTGTTCAATGGAATGCCTTTGATTGCATACAAACTTTCTGGCTTTATCACAGTGTTGTAATGTCTGAGTTCCTCAGTGATTGAGAGTGAGCTTCTTTTGATAGAGAGATTTCGACATAAATATTATGCTGTTTCCATCTTCCTTGCCCTGTTCTGTAACGATATTCCTGGTAGTCCTGTTGGGGTTATCCACTCTCCTAGGTATTTAATCTTCTACACTCTTTTAACTGTTCCATACTTAGTGACAATAGTTTTTGTCGATCATTTTTGCTGTTTTTTTATACAATTTTTTTTGTATTTCCAAATGTTAATGCTGTATACTGTGTTATTAATTGCCCAAATGTAGTTTTGATACTTTTATTTACGTACTTAAACTTTGTCCTTGTGGCAATCCAGAATGTCTAGAAAGTTGTTCAGTTTTTCAATAAATATATAGGATTATATTAACATTAGTTTAGATTAGATTTGATTAAGTTAGGCGATAATTGGTATGGAAATCCTATAGCAAGCCATAAATTGAATTAAATTAAATCCAAATACAGTCGGGCTGAGAGGCTCAAACGGTTAAGGCGCTGGCTTTCTGATTCGAAGTTGACAAGTTCGATCCTGGCTCAGTCCCGGGGTATTTGAAGGTGCTCAAATACGTCAGCCCCATGTCGGTAGATATATTGACACGTAAAAGAATTGTGCGATAAAATTCCGGCACCTCGGTGTCTCCGTAAACCGTAGAAACTATATTATTATTATTATTATTATTATTATTATTATTATTATTATTATTATATCAATACAAATACACGTTATTTCTTTTCTTAATCAGTTTACCCTCAAGGGTTGGCTTTTCCGTCGGACTCAGCGAGGGATCGCACCTCTACCGCCTCAAGGGCAGTGTCCTGGAGCTTTAGACTCTGAGTCGGGATACAGGTGGGGAGGATGACCTGTACCTCGCCCAGACGGGCTCACATGCTATGCTAAGCAGGGCTCTGTGGGGGATGGGAAGATTGGAAGGGATAGACAAGGAAGAGGAAAAATGCGACCGTGGTCTTAAGTTAGGTACCATACCGGCATTTTCCTGGAGGAGAAGTGGGAAACAACGGAAAACAACTTCAAGGATCACTGAGGAGCGAATCGAACCCCTCTACTCATTTGACCTCCCGAGGCTGAGTGGACCCCGTTCCTGCCCTCGTACCACTTTTCAAATTTCGTGGTGGAGCCGGGAATCGAACCCGGGCCTGTGGGGGTGGCACCTAATCACACTAACCACTACATCACAGAGGCATACACATACAACACACCACACTTGCAGCCACCAAGGATGTGAATACATCCCTCCATATAGGGTTGGCATCAATCAAATCACCCAGCCCCTAAATCTGGGCCTAATCCACATAAACTGACGACCCCAATGAATTAGAAGAAAAGGTCGGAAAGAAGTAGAGGATTGCGAATATTGAATGCTTTAATATGTTAATATCTGAAGTCTAAATATTATAAAGCCTCATTACTGACTAACTGACATTGATGTTTACCCACTACCTAATGAGCTAGAAACTTGAAATTTGGCAAACGTATAGCTCTTGTCCTGTAACAGATGGAAAGGTTCCGTAAAGTTACCCCCGTAACATATGAAGGTAATTTCAATGACAGTACAGACCTCCGTTTGGAGTCTGTTGTGCCTAAATGGTAAGGTCTAACACAAAAGAGATAGTACATTTGGTACCCAATAATGGGGAGATCTACAGTACAAGTTTGATCCTTTGACTTTTTGTCGCATAAGCACGGACATGTAGGCAAAGGGATTATTGTGGCAGTCGTATCATGCCGAGGTGCGTGCGTTAAATGTGGCCACGTGATTATGGCCACGTTATTATTAAATGCGTCCAACAGGACCAACGTGGTGTTATTGTGCTCTTTGCTGCCCAAGGACAGACACCGGTGGACATCCATCGGAGAATGAAGACTGTGTATGGGGAAGCATGTCTGTCACAAACCACCGTTATGGAATGGTGCACCAAGTTCCATGTGGGTCGCGTTTCGGCACAAGACGTCGGTCGTTTTTAGAAGCCAGCCTTATCCATTACGGACAACAACAAGTGGGCAGTGGATGACGCGATTAGGGCGGACCGGCGCATAACGATTTGTGCGCTCAAAAATGCCTTGAAGCGTCGACGCTTCTTGTGGAACGAGGATGTGCAGCAGACAGTTACGGACTTCTTCACGCAGCAGGACACGGTGTTACACCACACAGGAATCTTCAACCTGGCGCGTCGGTGGGATGGATGCCTCAGTGCTCAATGCGAATTTGCCTGATTGGTATCCCGATTCAAGACTGTACGATCGTCTGACGGAAACCTTTTGATCGCCCTTTATAATATAAAAGCCTTATGGCTGACTGACTGACTGACTAACTTACATTGATATTTACCCACTTCCTGATGAGCTAGAAACTTGAAATTTGGCGAATTGATACGTTTTAGCCTGTAACCCATGGAAACATTCTAAAAAGTTCAAATGTTTCAATTTAATCCCACCCCCTCAAAAAAAAGTGCAAGCAATCTTCGAGATGAGCTTGAAAATTGAAGTTTTTAAACATATAGCTCTTATCATGTAACTGTTGGAAAGATTCCAAAAAGTTACCCCCGTAAAATATGGAGGCAATTTTAATGGCATTGCAGACCTCGGTTTGGAGGTTTTAAATTGTAGCGCCTATCACAAAACGGATATCACAATGGGAACCCGAAATGGGGAGATATACAAGTTTGATCCCATTACTTTGTTGTATCTCCATCAGTTGTACTTTAGATTGCTCTGCAAGTTTTATTTTACTCGCACTCGCATTAATATCAATACTTTTCATAGTTGAAGTCATAACTTTCCATTTTCGAATTTCTGTAGTTAATCTATAACTAGTGAACGTCGTAGGTAGGCCTATAGATTAATATTCATAACTGTACTAAATATGCTCTTTCATGATAGGTATACGTATGACATTTGAATGAATACTTCATTCTAAATAATTGTTATAAAATGTTTTATTTTATGTTCCTGCCTAAAAAACCCACCGGATAATCGAAAAAAATAGAAAAATGAGAAGTCATTAATTCAACGGATATGACTTCTCATCCATGTGATTCACCTGTCAGCATCATCAATATATTTTACAAGTTCAGTGACAAATTTGAAACGAAATGAATGCCTAGGTACAGGTGAATGTAATCGAAACATTGAACGATTAAGTCAGTTCACATACCTTGGGAAGACCGTAACAGACAATCAGGACCCTGAAAAATAGATCAGACGCCGTATTGAGATTTACAGATCATCTTTCCAAAAGATGATAATCTGAATTTCCAACTCATGCCAAATCTGTTGAGGTGCTATGTCTAATCAACACTGGTTTATGGAGTAGAGACCATGACTGTCAGAGCTTCCTCCATGAACAGATTAGAGGTCTATGAAATGTGGTTACATAGGAGAATGATCAGAATAGCCTGGATAGATTTTGCAACCGATAATGAAGTGTTAAGGAGAGCTGGCAAGCATCATGAAAGCCAGGAAAAAAGCTTATTTAGGCCATGTTCTACGAGGTAGAAAGTACGGGCTTCTACATCTCATATTGCCAGGAAACATAGAAGAAAAGCGAGGAGCTGATAGACCACCGATGGCATAGCTCCAAAACATCAAAGACATCAACACCGAACAACTATTCAAGTTATATAATGAAAAGAGTGCCTTTTTTTAAATGCTATGTATTCGGGGCGTCGACCTAAGAAGATTTTTGCCCCTACTTTGCACCATACTAATCAATCAATCAATCAATCAATCAATCAATCAATCAATCAATCAATCAATCAATCAATCAATACTGATCTGCATTTAGGGCAGTCGCCCAGTTGGCAGATTCCCTATCTGTTGTTTTCCTAGCCTTTTCTTAAATGATCACAAAGACATTGGAAAATTATTGAACACTTCGCTTGGTAAGTTATTCCAATCCCTAACTCCCCTCTTGAATTACAACTTTATCTTCATATTGTGATCTTTCCTACTTTTATAAACGCTACTCAAACTGATTTGTCTACTGATGTCCTACCACGCCATCTCTCCTCTGACAGCTCGGAACATACCATATAATCGAGCAGCTTGTCTCCTTTCTCCCAAATCTTCCCAGCCCAAACTTTGCAACATTTTTGTAACTCTACTCTTTTGTCGGAAATCACCGAGAACAAATCGAGCTGCTTTTCTTTGGACTTTTTCCAGTTCTTGAATCAAGTAATCCTGGTGAGGGTCCCATACACTGAAACCATACAGTAGTTGGGGTCTTACCAGAGACTTATATGCCCTCTCCTTTACATCCTTACTACAACCCCTAAATATGCTCATAACCATGTGCAGAGATCTGTACCCTTTATTAACAATCATATTTATGTGATCATCCCAATGAAGGTCTTTTCTTCTATTAACACCTAGATACTTACAATGATCCCCAAAAGGAACTTTCACCCTATCAACGTAGTAATTAAAACCGAGAGAACTTTTCCTATTTGTGAAACTCACAACCTGACTTTTAACCCCGTTTATCGTCATACCATTCGCCCCATCCATCTCACAACACTATCGTGGTCACGGGAGTCGAACCCGGGCCCGCCGAGTGACAGGCGCGGGGCCGGACAAAGGAGTGCTTCCTTCAGGGTGATCGCAACGTCTGGAAGACCGAATATGGCACTTGAAGAGGAAAAAGGAGAATAGGAAGAAGTGATGTGAAGAGTACAATAAAGAAGTAATTGGGCTGAATCACAGTTGCCTGACAAATAATTTATTCAGTTACAGTTACAAATTACTTTTTCAACAAGTAATCATTAAAATTACAAATACCTTACTGAACGCTAGTTTTAAAGAAATAATTCACTTTCTTCGCATGAGGTTATAGCAATTCTAAAGTTTGCAAGGAAAACATAACATTTATTTTGTATCATTTTCCTTAGCATAGAAACATGGGCCGACTATCATTACTCTGTGAGACTAACCATGATACCTTGGAACTTTCGAAATTATTTTGCCCAGCATTTTTATTTTAGTACCGAGCTCGATAGCTGCAGTCGCTTAAGTGAGTCCAGTATCCAGTATTTGGGAGATAGTAGGTTCTAACCCCACTGTCGGCGGCGCTGAAGATGGTGTTCCGTGGTTTCCCATTTTCACACCAGGAAAATGCTGGGGATGTACCTTAATTAAGGCAACGGCCGCTTCCTTCTCACTCCTAGCCCCTTCCTCCCTCATCGTCGCCAAAGGACCTATCCGTGTCGGTGCGACGTAAAGCAAATAACAAAGAAAAAGTTATCATCGCTACGCTTCGACTTGTTTGGAGGGAGTACGTCTTATCATTTACTCAAAAGACGTCCTACAGGAGCACTTGAAGGGACAGCGTTGTTTAATTTTAAAAACATCGCTGGTATAAGTAGTGTTTGGAAGTACTGGAGAGATAATGAAGTACCCTATCCAGAACTGGGGAAGCTACTGATTTTCCTGTAATAAAACTACAAAAGGTATCTTAATCATCATATATTTATTTTTTACTGATACCGCAGACATCCCAGAAACGGTATCAAGGCAATTTTCCTGTGCCGATGATATTTGCATAGCCACGCAACACACAATCTTCCACAGCCTTGAGGACACGCTCTGCTAACTGGCATATTTCCTTCAAAAGTGCTCCTGACACCTAGCACAACCTAAACAGAAACGTCTTGCTTTCACCTGAGTAACATGCTGGCTTATACCACCTTGAAAGTGACTCTCCATGAAAGCATTTCACCGTACAACCCAAACCCAAAATAGGTCGGTGCTGTATACAAGGAACTTAGTATACAGTAACACAACATAAAGTTCATTGCTTCAATAGTTTTATACAGTATTTACAAGAAATATAACTAAACTTTTGTTGAAGCTTGATTAATGGCACGCAGTTAATGCTGATATTAAAAGGTAGACTGAAGGTCTGTGGCGTATATACATTTATACAAAGTGAGAGTCCTATATACACATTCAATCCTATCTTGATGAGATAGTCTGTTCCAATGAGAATGTCCTTGGATAGTCGAAAACTATCTGCTGAGTAATAACAAGTGTAACTCGTAGCGAGAGTTCGTATTAACAGGAAGCTAGTATTAGGCTTAGACTTGCAAGGAACTTGCATTAATATTCTTAATTAGCAGAATGCTAAGATTGACGTCGGAGTACTGATGAGGACTTGAGGGAGTAGCAGAATGCTTGACTCGGGGCTCGACGTGGCTACGGGGATCAGGGAAAGTGAGGCAATGTCCAGAGGTGAGACCTCACGGCCAGAAATCAGTCCACCTGTTCAAACACAGTTTGAAGAGGATGCCTCCGTGTCTGACTTGCGGTGTGGTCTGGTCGTTGGACACTGGGGTAGTCCTGGAGAGGCGAGGAACGTTGCTCTTTATATAGCGCTGGCTGACGTCACAGACGAGCATGCCAGGCGCAGTGCAGTCACCTCGTAGTCTCTGGAAACATCGGTGATGCGGCGGGCTGCGGAGTTTGTAGGCGCGGAGTTTCAGGTACGGAGGACACACACAACAGTCGGTGTAACAGTAGACCGGACACTGTAACAGAGTAAACATCTCTCCAACCTTGCAGCCTAACTAAGTACAAGAAACAACATCTAATGTAAGCTATCTGGCAGCCCATGGGGATCCACAGCGTACAGTTGAATACTGCTCTTCCGTCTGGCTGCGTGGCACCCACACCAAGAAAATTGACACCGTCCTGAATCAGACCAAGTGTATTCTCAGCGGTGTCATCAAAACAACCCCACTACACTGACCTCCAGTCCTTAGCCACATCTTTCCTCCAGATCTAAGCCGCACGAGAAATCCCATCCGAGAAGCAAGTAAAATATAGTCCATTATATCACTTCCAATTCGTCAAGAAATCCAAAGAATCGCTGCAACTCGACTGAAATCCAAACACGCTCCTCTGCTGCTGGCTCATAAACTGATAAAAGAAAACAACTGTGGACAGCGAATTTGGAATGAAGAATGGACCAATGAAGATCGATCTTTGACCCTACGCAGCCCCCAACCTGATTTCATCTCCCGTGGAGTGTATGGGTCCCACTATACAGAGTGCGCACTGGGCATGGAAGAAGTGGCCCTGCGATGCGTTCTGGGACCTTCCCCTAGCTGTAACTGTGGTGAAGAATTCCAGACAAATGCGACACATCACCTTAAGGTGCCCACGTAGAGCTTTGCGCGGAACTATCGACGATATCCTAACAGCTGCAACAACGGCTCTTCAATGGCTGCAACAACTGAATAACCTAGCTTAGTTTTCGTATTTTCATTTATGTATTTACTTAGACTATATTTTATATCATTTCTATGTTTTTGTATTTTCGTATGTTTTTCTATCTTTTTTCTGTATTGTGCATATCTCTCTCTATTTATACTTTGTTTTACCCTGACCTTTTATATTTATTCTGTTTTATTAATTATTTGTTCCTTTTACAATGTTACTCAATTTGTGCGCGGCTTAATTAACTTGTACCATCAGCTAAATAAATACATCATTTCTTCGCGTTTCTGCTTCCATGCGATATACGGGCATATCAATTCCTAGCAGTCTGCCTCCGTAGCGTAACGGTTAGTGTTATTAGCTGCCGTTCTCAGGGGTCCGGGTTGGATTCCTGGTACTGCCAGAAATTTATGAATGTCAGGAGGGCTGGTATGTGGTTGAAATGGTACATGCAGCTCACCTCCATTGGGGGTGTGCCTGAAAAGAGCTGCACCACCTGGGGATGAGGACACGAGTTTACTTTAATTGCTAGCAAGTAACGATTACTGTAAGATAATCATTCATTCATGCATTCATCCAAATAGAATATTCTCATCTGATCTGCTGGAGTTCCGTAGATGTAGGCTGGGAGCATTCGATTCACGCAATCATTGAATCATTCTTTCATTAACGAATGCTCTCTCCCCAGTTCATGACTATCCGTAGTTGGGAGAGTGGAGTGTTCATCAACTCATGAATACAATCCAATCAGGCTATTAATTAATGAATTCATTAATTAATTCATTCATTCAGTTAGTTCATGTCTGTTGTAAGCTAAGCATAACTTTGTTCAGACACGTGACATAAATAAATACTTGCACTAACACAAATTAATAAGGGTAAGATACACTATGTAACAATGTTAACGTCTAGGACAAAAATCTTAGAAACTACAATTTATAAATTCGGTGTAAATAGTGAGCAGACGTAATTTTAGTATTTAAAAAAGTAACAGATAAATTAATTGCAACAAAACTTGTGCTTGTATCAAAAATAATTTGGATTGCAATAAATGATTAATCTCTCCCCAATTCCTGGCGATGGAAGTATTCTAGAATATAACGATTACAAGTAAAAATTACTTCTGTGACAAGTAACGATTACAAATAAAAATTACTTTTGTAAAAATTACTTTTTTAAATAACGATCTCAAGTAAAAATAATTTAAAAATTACTTTTGGAATATGTAACGATTACAAGTAAAATGACTTTTCGTAAAAATTAACAATTACTAGTAAAAATTACCTTTTGTAAAAAGAACCGATTACAAGTAATTTTTTGTAAAACGTAATAATTAAAAGCAAAAATTATTTTTTGTAAAAAGTAACGATTACAAGTAAAAATTTATTTTTAAAATAACGATTGCAAATAAAAATTACTTCTGTAAAAGTAACAATTACAAGTAAAATTACATTTCTGTAAATAACGATTTCGAATAAAAATTACTAATGATTACAATTAAAAATTAATTTTCGTTAAAAGTAACGATTACAAGTAAAAAGTGCCTCTTGAAAAAGTACCGATTACAAGTAAAATTACTTTTTGTAAAAAGTAACGATTACAAGTAAAAATTAATTTTCGTTAAAGGTAACGAGTACAAGTAAAAATTACATTTTGAAAAAGTACCGATTACAAGTGAAATTACTTTTTGTAAAAAGTAACGATTACAAGTAAAAATTACTTTCTGTAAAAAGTAACGATTACAAGTTAAAAATAACTTTCTGTAAAAAGTAACGATTACAAGTAAAATAACTTTTAGTAAAAAGTAACGATTGCAAGTAAAAAGTAACGATTGCAAGTAAAAATTACTTTCTGTAAACAAGTAACGATTACAAGTAAAAATTACATGTTGAAAAAGTACCGATTACAAGTAAAATTACTTTTTGTAAAACGTAACGATTACAAGTAAAAATTCATTTTAGTTAAAAGTAACGATTACAAGTAAAAATTACTTTTTAAAAAGTAACGATTAGAAGTAAAATTACTTTTTGCAAAAGTACCGATTACAAGTAAAATTACTTTTAGTGAAAAGTAACGATTACAAGTAAAAAGTAACGATTGCAAGTAAAAATTACTTTCTGTAAACAAGTAACGATTACAAGTAAAAATTACATTTTGCAAAAGTACCGATTACAAGTAAAATTACTTTTTGTAAAAAGTAACGATTACAAGTAAAAATTCATTTTCGTTAAAAGTAACGATTACAAGTAAAAGTTACTTTTTGTAGAAAGTAACCATTACAAGTAAAGTTACTTTTTGCTTAACGTAACGATTACAAGCAAAAATTACTTTCTGTAAACAAGTAACGATTACAAGTAAAAATTACATTTTGAAAAAGTACCGATTACAAGTAAAATTACTTTTTGTAAAAGCTAACGCTTACAAGTAAATATTACTAAGAATTTAATCGTTACAAGTAATTTGATTACTTTTACTCAATTACTTATGCACTCTGATATTTACACGTCCCATGTTTAATGAAGCAGTACAAAAGAACTACGAGCAACCACACGAAGGTGACTGTCACGTCATGGATGGGGGTTGACGAAATGATTTCCATTTTGTCTACATGGAAATTCCATTGGTAGTGCGCTAGAAAGGAATTCACATTGATCACTATTCTAGCTCAGTTACATGGCCCCTTTGTTTTACTCGCCGTTGGTGAATTTTATATATTTTTTTTTCCATAAACATGAAGAATGCGAGGTTGTGTACTGCCACAATGGCATCGCAATTATTCACTGTAAACACGAGAGAACAATCACCCCTCCTCAACACACCCTAGTTGATAACCCGCCTATTTTTGTTAGTATCGGCAATCAATAGTGGTCTAAATGAAGTTCAACGCTGTGATCCCTAATAGGATCAGGCCACTAGGTCAGCGTTCTTTGTTGCATGCATTAACATTGTTTCCGTTTCAATGTATTTCGTGTATGAAAAGGCTACCATGCATCAACTTACTGCCTGAACGAATGAACATTTAAGTGACTTCAATTTATTTATTTCTTAGTTGCTCCCTTGAAGAAAGAAAAAGCATATATAAATATTTGGAAAAATTTAACTCATGATTACCTTTATCGTGTGTTCCAAGTACAAACCGCATTTGGTTGTAAAAAGCAGCCTGCAAAGGAGAATCATCTGTGGCTCCAAGAATTAATAATAGACAGGAGTAGATAAAGCCAAAAATGTCCGCTAGAACAATCACGACAGATCGTTCATTCTATCTTT
This sequence comes from Anabrus simplex, assembly GCF_040414725.1. Classification (NCBI taxonomy): domain Eukaryota; kingdom Metazoa; phylum Arthropoda; class Insecta; order Orthoptera; family Tettigoniidae; genus Anabrus; species Anabrus simplex. The sequence continues at coordinate 300,247,612 of NC_090271.1, forward strand.
TATACTGTAATAATAATAATAATAATAATAATAATAATAATAATAATAATAATAATAATAATAATACATTTGTTTTTCCTCTCACAAGCTACTTTTACGGAAAATAAATCTTATACGCGCCAATAAATCTGCTGATACCAGGCTAATGTGTTTTAACAGTTTCAAATACCTCATCATTGAGGCGCGATCGAACTCGCCAATTGAGTCCATTTACTGTCTAAACCACTCAGCTCGGTTGTTACTGCAAACAAGCAGTCCTTAATCATACTTCAATACACATCTTCCATTGATTCAGCTGACTTACTCAGCTCATCACAAGCATCACACTCATCACACATGCATATCCCATCGACCCGATTAAATTAAATAACAAACATTTCAACTTAAGGCTGACGCGAACATAACGTCACATCAGGTGAGTTCTTCGAAGACACTTTGAATGAGGTAAAGGCTGAGTGAATTTGGGTAATCAACGTAGAAATGAAGATAGTGGATGGAAAGTAGGAAGGGATTTATAAGAGAATGATTTACCTTTTGGAAAATCAAATGATATTACCTAGCAACCGTGCAGGATGTGATGTGAAGTAGGGGAGATCGGGGCATGTTGTTACAATTTTTTTTTCATTTTTTTAAATTTTAAGGTGAATAGTAAATGAAATTTCAATTTTGATGATAGAAGGAACAAACTTTTATCATAAGAATAGCAGTTGAAAAATTCTAGAACATGCACACATTTGTCAATAAGATACATTATTATCAGTTTAGGTATTCTGTAACAACATGCCCCACAGCGGGGCAGGTTGTTACATGCGAGGGGCACTTTGTTACATAGAGTAAAATGTCACTGAAAATATGATAAATATTTATAATTTTCATTTTAAATTCAAAATATGTTTAGCCCATTCATTAAATATAACATAATTATCTGTTCAGTCTTATCCTTGGCTTTGACAATATGAAAGTGACTTAGGTATGAGCGATGCTAGTAATGTCATTCCTTATGCAGCCAGTCCCTGCTATGAATGGTGCGAAAATGTTGCTCATCAGGTCAGTTGGTGCATGCATTTCAGTGGGCTTGGCAGACTGATATGTTTGTGACTCCTGGCTCGGTGAGGAAAGCAACGGTAAACTACCTCACTCCTCATTTCCCTTGTACGCCTCTTCAGTGATGCCTAGGCCATCCATGACAGCTGATGGCGGAGTTGTTGAGCATCCAACCAGGCTTATGGCTTAGGACTGACCGTACATACACAATTAATATCATAGGTTATCACCTGCCCGTATGACCTAATTAACATCATTTTAAACCAATACTCTACTACTTTATAATGGTCTAAGCTGAAGTTTATTCACGTAGCCTACAGTGAAGACAAAAAATATGAAAAAATGCCTCTCTAAAATTATTTATGTCTCAAACATGCCGTAATGCTGAATTTCCATCTTCTAATGTTTCTGGTAATTTGAGACTATCTGCGCTAATGGTAACTATGGATATACTTGAGCCAGGCTTGTTCCACAAGAAACGTCTGCGTTAGATCTTTGGAGCTGCGACGAAACAGCTATCACAATAGTGCAGCGTCCCAGGAAAATTTTGGCAGTAAAAGGCGTAAAGCAAATTGGTGCAATAACATCAGGGGAAAGGGGAAATTTAGTGCGCAGTTACGGCAACTGGTAATTCTGTTCCTCACACGTTCATTTTCCCGAGGAAATTCTTTCTAGGTACTGTGAAATGGTGCAACATATTAATTAAATTCCGAACGCTATAGCAGCTTTCCTGATGGAAGATTTATTTGATCCTACTTCTAAAGCGGCTGCTTCGAATGTCTCCATGTCTGTGTTACCCCATTCAGTTGTCTTCTTAGGGAAACGAACCATGTTCACTGTAAGAAACGAGAGAATCGAAATAAGAACTTCACGGGGCACGTTGTAAGAACGTGCCCCGCGTGGTAAGTAACAACTAGCCCCAGTAGCCGCTATCTTATATTTTGTGTTACAGTTAATCACAGAGGAAAGATAGAATTATCTTACATTAGAAAACTAAGGCTTATGCCTGAGGGTTTAAATCACAAACAGAAAAATATCTGTTCACCTTATATTTGATCACGTGGTTAAAGATCGGAAAGGTGCAAGACGCTGCCTAAACACTCAGCGAAAATAAACTTTTCCATTTTAAAAATTTCACAGATCCACACGCAGCCTGAGACTCCCTTGGATTGTGAGGGACGGCAAGGTCAACACATTATATGGAGAGGGGTGCGCTGCTCCTGTTGGTTTTTTCAAAAATATGTTTGTAACAACTAGCCCCGGTCTCCCCTACTCTCAAGGTACTGTTGCTAGGTAACATCGCGTCAAATACTTTATTATATGACACAATTTCGTTACATTTTCGGGTGATGCCCGACTGTAAGACATATTTATGTCAAGATAGAATACAATAACCATTATCTTCACAATCCAACACATCTGCCAGCTGTAGAGGAGATACAGAGCTAATAGTTGCAATGCAAGGTCACGGAGCTACGAATTATCGGTGCCTTTAGAACTATAACTACTGCACAAACTACTATTACTTGTAGTTAATTGAAAGTACACTTCGTTTGTGTTATTCACACAATACGATCGTAATACACACCAACACCAGCGCGTCGATGTCCATTTCTTCACAGGACTCTTCACAGTGCAATGTCGTTCCAGAAAAGTTCGGCAACTGTTCACAGCTAGAAAGCTTCCCCGAACTCCGCGTAGCTATCTGATAGATTCACTTGTCACGTACTCGCGACCTCTCGTACTGCTTTCTTCCACTCGCCATTGACGCTCTCAAGACTGACTCACGTGAAACTGACTCCAGACTGACACTCTTTATCATAGCTCGCAGGAGGTTCTAGTACTGCCAGTTCTAAATCATTCTCGGTCCCTGGTCCATTGTTAATCAGCTTCCAGCTGCTGCTTTTATGAACATCCTTGTCGCGAGCCTGAACAATTCCTCGGTGCTATTGCTTTGCTCACTGCTGGCCCCATCCACATTGTATCCGCTGCGCCGAGATTATCATCTCTCATTGCCAATGTTGTCGGCTGTCCTGATTCAGCCTTCTTTGTCACATAACAGTTCTCAATAGCAGGAGTCAGATAGAGTGGTGCAACTTTCTATATGCCTTTAAAGTATTTTATTCACCTTTAGAAAATTACAAAACAAAAATTTCAAAGCATATCGTAACGAAATGTATCATATTCTATTCAAGGTGAGAGGTGCTGCCTGGCCGAGGCGGTAAAGGCGTGCTCGGTTCGCCCGGAAGGACGTGGACTCGAATCCCCGTCAGGAAGTCGTAAAATTTAAGAAGCGAGATTTCCACTTCCGGAGGTGCATATGGCCCTGAGGTTCACTCAGCCTACACCAAAAATGAGTACCAGGTTAATTCCTGGGGGCAAAGGCGGCCGGGCGTAGAGCTAACCACTCTCCCCCATCACGTGCCGCGGTTAACAATGGTGGAAGCCTTTACCTTCCAATCCTCCAAGCCCCTTCATGGCCTGTACGGAGGTGTCTTTGTCTTTTTTTATTCAAGGTGACGGAGTGAAAACATTTTTATCTTTTATAACCCAATCACTAATAGTATAAATAATTTGTAATCTTACCTTGCACTGTTGATGGAGAACTTTTACAATAGTGCGTGTCTGATCACTAGTGCCCGGATGTTTATGACATGTTCATATTTTATTTCTTTATATTATTTCCATGGAAAATACGAGTTAAGCATGATTTTAAATACGGTGACTAAAATTATGCAATTTTACGGGTCATATAAAGTCATATTTTGACTCTGTTAACGCTTTTTGTCATTTTGCGGTAATTTTTCATATTATGGTCATATTTCCCCTGAATTATTGTGTTTTTGTCGTATTTTTATCTTTTTATTCCATTTTTGCATACCTGCTTTCAGTTGTCTCAAGGACTGATTTTTCATGTCTCCTGATTGTTGTCTGGTGGTGGTGGTGGTGGTGATTATTGTTTTAAGAGGAAGTACAACTAGGCAACCATCCTCTATATAACACTAATCAGAGAGAAAACATGGAAGGGGTCCGACACTTCGAAAAATGAAGATATCGGCCAAAGGAACACAAGGGCCACGAAGGACGTGAAAATGAAAGACTCCCTAGCCCTCGCAAACCTAATAGTGTCGGGGTCGGAAAAGAACAAGAGTTGACCAAGGGAGGTCGAATAGGATAGATGAAAGTGAGGAACCTGGCACAAGTAAGTGGAAACAATGCCAGGACTCAGCTGAGGGCCTCTTGGGAAGTTCAGAGCCCCTGAGGCCCGTTTTAGTCGCCTCTTACGACAGGCAGGGGATACCGTGGGTGTTATTCTACCGCCCCCACCCACAGGGGGAAGATTGTTGTCTGTAATTTCTTACAATTTTCTTTCTTAGAAATATATATTTATGTGAATTAGAAAGGTAAGCTGTATAGACACAGACATATGCGTATACGGCGACATTATAGTGAGCCTCAGTTATTGAATAATGATTTGACGTATGTCAGATATGGCCCAATAACATCCTGCGATGTTGAGCTGTCTTTTTTTCAGTTACAAGTCAATGTTGCGTGAAAATAGAAGATCGTTTCCATTTTAAAACTTTAAAAAATATGTAATTTGCTATTCTAATTCTTTCTGTCGCCCATAAAATTACACCATTTGTTTCATTCTGTGTAGAGTCGAGAGTTGCCTCTGTATTTAGTAATTAAATTCAAAATATTATAGTACAGTTAATATTATTAATTATTTAGTATTATTGAATGTTCTAGATTTTAAAAGTTATTTTCACTATAATATTAATTTCATTAGCGGCAAGATTTTGAAGATTTCGAAAATGGCCGGGCTGAGTGGCTCAGACGATTAAGGCGCTGGCCTTCTAACCCCAACTTGGCAGGTTCGATCCTGGCTCAGTCCGGTGGTATTTGAAGGTGCTCAAATACGACAGCCCCGTGTCGGTAGATTTACTGGGACGTAAAAGAACTCCTGCGGGACTAAATTCCGGCACCTCGGCGTCTCCGAAGACCTTAAAAAGTAGTTAGTGCGACGTAAAACAAATAACATTATTATTATTTCGAAAATGTGACCAAAAGACTTTTAAGTCATGTTTATTGTCATATTTTAATACATTTATAGGTCATAAATTTGTATATATTTCTAACACATTTAGATCATAAACATCCGAGCCCTACTGATCACAAACGAGTACTCTTCTGCATATTAAACCACTCCCAGAGCCACCAGCGAGTCAGTGTCGTCCACCACATTTGTAACAAATATCAACGTTTTCAAGTGCTTACTATGATGCTGTATGGAAACATTTACTGAACTATGGTTGAATATCAGATTTACAATACCCTCCCACCTCATACTCCATACTGCTTATTGTGCAGTCGCTTAAGTGCGGCCAGTATCCGGTATTCGGGAGATAGTGGGTTCGAACCCCACTGTCGGCAGCCCTGAAAATGGTTTTCCGTGGTTTCCCATTTTCACACCAGGCAAATGCTGGGGCTGTACCTTAATTAAGGCCACGGCCGCTTCCTTCCCACTCCTGGCCCTTCCCTGTCCCATCGTCGCCATAAGACCTATCTGTGTCGGAGCGACGTAAAGCAACTAGCTTATTGTGCAACACTCGGAAGAATGCGCATGATTGTGTGTTTTATTCCGCATAAGGTGCAACACACTAGGACGAATATGATGGTGGTCATAACTCGATTTGTTAAAGAAATGGAGATGTGATCTTTCAATAACAACCCATCCAATTGTCTTGTTCTTTTCTACCACTCCAAGTTTGATTATTGAATTTTGTTGCACGCATGTATATAGGTCAGTCGTTAGTGATCAGAAATGGATTGTAGACGTTCTCCAGCAATTATTTATACTGCACCAATAATATTTGTTGTTCTAAGCGGGCATGTAGTTTGATGATCATTCTTTAGGCCTATTATATACAACCACAAGGAAGTGAAATGGAATGATCGTGGCAGTCTCAGGTTTTCACAGACCGTATAGCTTACTACAAGCCGAAGTAAGTTAATTTACTAATGACATGCGTACAGTGAAAACGATGTTGGTGAGAAGTACAGTATCCAGTATTCGGGAGATAGTAGGTTCGAACCCCACTGTCGGCAGCCCTGAAGATGGTTTTCCGTAGTTTCCCATTTTCACACCAGGCAAATGCTGGGGCTGTACCTTAATTAAGGCCACGGCCGCTTCCTTCCCACTCCTAGCCCTTCCCTGTCCCATCGTCGCCATAAGACCTGTCTGTGTCGGTGCGACGTAAAGCAGCTAGCAAAAAAAATTGGTGAGAAGTACAAAGACGAGTGAAGTCGTCCTATATTACGCTTTTCTCTCATGTAGAGCAAACAAGGCTGATTTCTTTGACCAGCTGAGCGTGAGGTTCAGGTTTTAATCATTTTTAAAGCCATAAAAAGAGGAATTCATTACTTACGAGTCACTCTTTGCTTGTAAATTAACGCTCTGTACTGTATTTTTGTGATTCTATATTTAAGTTAGCTCTGGTACTGAATGCATAAGACCCCTTTGTGCCTCCCGTATGACAATATAATTGGATGTGCAGCAGAAACAGAGGAAAATGTGTGTATATATCTGGATATGTCAATAGAAAACACTTTTTACGATATGGTCTCCTTTCCTGTTTTCCTGTTTTTTTTACTATTTGCTTTTCGTCGTACCGTCTTACGATGATAATGGGATAGCAAAGGAAAGGGCTAGGAGTGGGAGTTAAAGGTCGAACAAAGGTAGTCGTGTAGTTAAGTCCTGCTCCGCTAGAGAGCGTGCGTGACCTGTCTGACCTCTTGTCGATCGACAGTCTGTCCGAACGTACCACATTCGGTCCGACTAATATTCACATTCACAGTCCTACGACATTCGTAGCGACTATGGAACGTGAGTCCAAAGACAGGGTGAAAGGAAAACCAGAGAGAAGAAGCAATATGGATTATGAAATAAAGAAGCGATGAAGAGCGAAGTGAGGGAATAAACTACGTCTTACTAGGAACAACTGTGAATCGTCAACATGTAGGATATGTGCCATGTAAATGTTGTGCTTCCTTATTGATGCTGATGCTTGTTGTTTAAAGGGGCTTAACATCTAGGTCATCGGCCAGCTTCCTTATTGACGTTTGCATCTACTACCTTGCATTTGAAAGCATACGTGTGTAAAGTGCGGCCTAATGCAGTGCACATCAAATACAGTACCGCAGGCTATCAGACAGAACATTACACAGAAGGGCGTCGAAATATGTGCAACATATCTCGGTGCATTTACGGTTCTTTCGGGAATAGCTTCCTAGATCTGTGTCAGAAACGAGTTAAAGTTAGCGCTGTCCGTAACGAGTAAACGTTGCCGATATTCTTACTACAACAGTTTATTTATTTAAATGTCGCCTTTCTGATGATGATCCCCTTGCATAGTGGAAGAATAAAAGCATTGAATATCCAGGACTTGCTCTGCTAGCGAAGAAAATATTGTCTATTTCAGCCTCCAATGAGGCAAGTGAAAGACATTTCAGTTCAGCTGGTAACTTTATTAGAGACCAAAGGAGCTCGCTTACTTATCACTAGGGCCCGGATTTTTAGGTTTTAACCTAATTTTTCCTCGCTATTTAATTCACAAATTTCGATATATTTGTTCGTTTCGCACTGACTGGAGCAGAATATGTGAATTTCATTGCACCTAAAAAAACCTAAATGAGGGGTTGACACCTAAAATAACCTAAATAGCTGTTTTACCTTATTCAAATAAAGAATTTTATTTTCCCTGCATTGTAAAATTATTTCCACCACAATTACAAGCAGTAGGACGGAGGTACTTCATGTTACTACCAATAAATGCAGCACATCCCATGCTTCCCACTACACATGTGACAATTGGTGGCTCCTTGATGCATCTGATAGGTCAGGAGGAACGTAAACAGTTTCGCCTCCAGTCGTCCATAGAGACTACAGCCGGCAGATTGTGTGGTGACTGGCTCCTGCAGTATTTTCTAACCGTAATTGCTGTATAGCGAAACAATGCCTAAATCGCACTTATTGAGAAAATGGATTGCTACAGATGGACACTTCACTACAGACGGTCGAGTAGTCTTCTGTCAGTCATGCTCCAAAGAAGTAAGTTTCCCGTAACTGATCTAAAACCTGCATTGCAGTACCCTACCTTGCTTACTGAAGAGAACTTAGGATTTGTATTCTTCATTTCAGGTGAAATGTGAGCATAAATCTGCAGCTGCTCACATGGCTAGCGTAGCGAGGAGAAATAAGTTCAGCAGCAACAGTAAGCAAACGTTTATTTCTTTCACAATTGGCAAGCCTGAAGATAACTTTAACTTTCGCCTATGTCAGGCGTTCGTGTCTGCAAACGTCCCATGGAACATGCTAAGTAACCTGACCATGAAAACATTCTTAGGATCCATCAGCGGCCGCAGTATATCTAATGAATCCACTTTAAGGAAGAATTATTTGCATCCTGTTTACCAGAAGACATTAGTTGAAATAAGAGAAGATATAGGCGATCACTATATTTGGTGTTCTGTCGATGAAACATCTGACAGTTGCGGTCGCTTCATTGTGAATGTGGTAGTAAGTAAGCTGGATCAAAATGAACCAGGTAACGCTCATCTAATTCTTTGTAAAGAAATAGAACAACAGCACAACAGCCAGCGCTGTGAGGGATGCTTTATGCATATTGTGGCCAGCAGAGAATCAAGATAGTAAGTTCCTTTCGATAGTGATAGACAGTGCTGCCTACATGTTGAAGGCAGGGCAGGTTCTACAGTCCTTCTACCCGAGCATGCTACACGTTACGTGCTTGGTCCACGGCCTGCACCGCCTTGCGGAAGAGATTAGAAGCAACTTCAGTGACGTCAACAGCGTGGTTTCTTCAATCAAGAAAGGTTTCCTCAAAGCCCCAACACGTATACAGTTGTTCAAAGAGAGACTACTAACAACACCTCTTCCACCTGAGCCGATACTTACCCGCTGGGGAACTTGGCTATCTGCTGCTATTTACTATGATGAGCACCTAGAAGGAATTAAAAATGTCATCAATGACTTGGATGAAACAGAAGCTTCCTGCATCGCAAAGGCCAAGAAATCGCTCGAGTGCCCGATCCTCGTCGCTTCCCTAGCATATATTAAGACACATTTTTGTTTCATACCAGAAACTATTCACCAGTTGGAAGGTGCAACCTTGCCACTCAAAGATTCCCTGGATATCATTGGCGATGTTTCCAGAAGAGAAATACCTGGGCCATTGGGAGTGGTATGTTCTTCGAAGCTGCAGCAGATTCTTCAACGCAATCCTGGTTTTGAAGATATGAAAGTCATCAATTCAGTATTACAGTGAGAACAATATTCAGGAAAATTACCCCTACAACCTAATGCATTAGCATCTATGTACTACGCTCCAATGACGTCATGCTCCGTTGAAAGAACTTTTTTGCCATATAAGAATATGTTACGTGACAACAGGAAGACATTTACGCCAGACAATTTTGGTATGCACGTTGTTATTTACTGCAGTGCCAAAAATAACATACAAAGGAAACAGTACAGTGTATTCTCTGTGTATTTTTATGAATATGACAATGTAAACTTTTGTGAAATAAGTACATAAATAAATTTTATACAACTACGAAAACCAAAACATATTGCTGCCTGGAGGCAAAACCTAAAATAACCTAAGAATACAAAAAAAACTAAAGTGAAGGTTTATGCCACCTTACAATCGGGCCCTACTTATCACATAGTAATTGAAGGTTTCTTCATTCATTCTGTACTACACCAGACAACACAATAGTGATGAATGTTTGTTACTATGTGACATACAGTACAAATTAATGTTCCGTGTCTACCAAGGGGACAACTTGATCTCACAGTGTTTATAGTAAACTTGTAATTACAGTACTTCATTGCATACTTCGTTAAAATACTTGCAAGATGTCCAACATTTTGTAATCACCCACTTTCCTTTCCTCGTTCCATCAAGTTTGTTCGTCGAACTTAGTTGATACTGTCCGTAACCACATCAGCCGCTACTAGCCAACCCGCTCAAGGTCCACCGAAATACTTTCGACCGTGTTGTCGAGTCATTATTCCACAGGCTGGTTTGATGCAGCCTCCAATTCCACCCTATCCTGTGCTAACCTTTTCATAACTACGTAACTGCTGCATCCTACATCTGCTCTAATCTGCTTGTCATATTCATACCTTGGTCTACCCCTACCGTTTTTACCGCCTACACTTCCATCAAAAACAAGCTTCACTAGTCCTGGGTGTCTTATCACACTATCTCTTCTTCTGGTCAAATTTAACCAAATCGATCCTCTCACCAATTCGATTCGTGATTCGATCTATCCATCTCACCTTCAGCTTTCTTCTGTAACACCACATTTCGAAAGCTTCTATTCTCCTTCTTTCTGAGCTACTTATCGTCCATGTTTCACTTCCACACAATGAAAAGCACCAGACGAAAGCCTTCAAGAACATCTTAGTAATTCTTGTATTAATCTTCGAGATAAGCAGTTTCCTTCTATTAAGAAAGGCCTTCTTTGCTTCTGCTAGTCTGTCGACCATATGAGGCTCAAATGAGCGTGAGAGAACGAACTGGGTCGTTTGCAGACTTATAACAGACTATCCTCAGTTTACATGAAAATCTTGCATATAAAGATTAGTCCCGTATTTTATTGTATTGTCTTCGTTTTGTCTGTGCAGATATCCATTCTATTGATGTAGATATTTTTGGTCTAACAATATGTTGTTTCCATTTTTGCGATCTAACTTCACAGATAGTTTCTTTCAATTCATTATTATTATTATTATTATTATTATTATTATTATTATTATTATTATTATTATTATTATTATTATTATTATTTATTATTATTATTATTATTATTATTATTATTATTATTATTATTATTATTATTATTATTATTATTATTATTATTATTATTATTATTATTATTGTTACGGACTTTTCCGTGGTAGGTAGAGGTGAAAGAAGGTGCGGGTGTGAATGGGTTTCAAGCTACGAAATTATAGTGCAATGTAAAATTAATTTAAAAGTTAACAAGGTTATATTTTCTTTTCGAAAACAAAGAAATAACAAGCATGGCAGGTACAAGGTAGCAATTCAAAAGGGGTTAGTTACAATATTTACAGAATTTGGGCTTCGCGCCCTGACTTCACAATGCTTGGGCAATCAGCTCAGTTTTACCTCAAACACAAGTTTTAACAGAGGGGGAGAAAACCCCATTCATACCTAGGAGCCCTTGCTCCAAATTACACTGAAAAACCTCCATGAGGCATACAACCCAGAATTTTCAAAAGAGCCACTCGCTCTCAAAATTTAAGCCTCTCCCAGGCCACACCAAACTCCACCTTCAAGTTGTCCTCAACGGACATAAACACAGGGGTAAAATACCCAATCTACTGAGGTCTATTAAAAGAAAAGCAGGTTAATTAAATGACCTCTAAAATAACAATTTGAGAGGAGGCGAACTTGCACTCCTAATACACTTTGATTAAGACCTACGTGGCACTAGGCCGTTAATACAAGGGCTAATCCCATGCTAAAGAGGTGACTTAAGAAAAGAACAATTTGTTTTACATTAACGAAAAATGGGTTGAGAAAATAAGTTCACCCCAAGACAATGTGAGTGGGAGCTCGAGAGGGTTAGCACTCTCTATCCCAATATGTCGTTTTAAAAGAGAATATATGAAAGGAGTAGTTACATTTTAGGAAAAGGTTACATGGCTGAACGCTTAGAACCCGCCCCGAAAGTTAAACTGCTGAGCTAGCAAAGAAAGAAGTTATTAATCGGCCATTACCTTGTGTTGAACGGCTGGAGAAGAAAGAGGCGCTTCCCGCCCCATGCTATGTACTTAACACGCTGAAAGATGGAACAGAAGTGGCCTAGAGACCCAAAAATCAGCAGTTTAAATACTCTCGCGGAAGTTTCTAGGCGTTAGGGGAAAGAAAACACCCTCCCACAAACTCTTTATTGGATAGGACCCCGCAACAGATTCAAGTTGGGGGAAGATACATCTGATTGGATAGAAATTAATTTAAGAAATTCGGGATTGGTTAGGTTCAACACAAGGGGAAGAAAGGGGTAAATATTGCCAACTTAAACAATGATAGAAAGAAATTTAACAAAGAACAAACTCTTGAAATTAAATTTTCTCCAAAAAATAGTTCTTTGACTCCGCACTAGGTTGCACTATTGTAGATCTTCAGTAGTGTCCTCTAGAAGAGAAAGTTCACACTTCTTACTTCAAGCGAAACAAAAACACATCAAAAATGACACAGTTCAAAAACTCAAAATTTTCCACGTGGTGACATCTTCTGAGACGGTAGAAAATTAATACTGTCAATAAAGTTCAGACTTCCTCCAGCAGAGGAGTTTCAACAGGCGCACATTTTAAATGAGCGGAGTGGAGGTGTACCGCCCGGTACAGACCTCCCCCCCCAAAAGTTCCTCCAGGGATGACACATGAAATCAGTTTGAAACAAGGTCCAAGTTATGCTGTGGGTATGAAGATTGATTGCCAAAAAAATTTATAAAATTTTCTTAATTTGGGGTTGATCTGGTTTCAAAATTTGTTGTTGCAGATGAAGTAAAGTCTTTATATTTGTAGAAGTTGAATTTCTGAAGATAACTTTTTATACTTGAAAGTGAAGAAAAAAAAATTTCAAAGTCCACCAAATATTGCAGTTGAATTCCCAAGTGTAGTCATTACTTATGGTATCTGTTCATGTAGTAGATGGTGATGAAGTGGGATTGTCAGACCGGCCGTTGCGGCTTGCGTCCAAAGGAGGCCGCTCGGACCCCTCAAGTACCCTGAGATACCGCTCGCCCGCACTATGAGGGGAGCAGAGTTGTTGAAGCACGCCGCGCCCGCGGTGAAAATATACAGGCTGCGGGCAAGTAGCAGGTCGTGCGCCGCACATCAGCCTTGGCCGGGAGGAGAGCTCCGGCTCGCCGTGCACACGTCGTCCTCGCTGGGGCCGAGGGGGCCCGTCCTCAGCTCCAGTTGTTGCACGGCGCCGCGCGGCTGCGGGGGCACTGAAACATTAAAGCTTGGCGGCAGAATTGTGTTGGACCATCATCTTTTTTGAGGGTACAGGCTTGTGGAGAGGTTGAGGGGCCAGCGGCGTGCAAATATCCATGGCATAAGTCAAGCCACTGTGTGTATTGACGCAGGAGACGGGAGCGTGGTAATGGCCGAGGTAAGGACAGGAAGGCAGTTTAACAATCGGGGAGGTTTACAAGAAATGCTTACATATAAAATAAATTAGAAGGAGCAGAATGCCTTAAGAGTGGAACTCAAAAAAAAAAATATATATAACCTTCACATTCCTATCAAATTATATGAAGCAAGTTGACACAAAATTTACACCGGTTTCACCTGGGACAGGTGAACCCTAAATATCCTCTCGGTGGCTGGATTGCTTACTAACAAGGTAACCGGCGTAAGAAAATCGAGAATGATGCATGGCCCATGAAATCTGGGGGCAAGCTTGCCCGCGGGAACAAAATTTTTGACCATAACCTGGTCACCTACCTTCAAAGGGGTGGGTCTCCGTCCACGATCATACCTTTCCCTAACCTTTTCATGAGACACTTTAAGATTAGCTTTAGCCTTCTTCCAAAGATCTTTAATGTTATCCGGATCTATTGTCTCGGGTAGAATGTCATTCAGAGACCAGAGGTTAGAGAGCGGCGAGTTGGGAACAAACTTGAACATCAAAGAAGCTGGAGTAAACTTGTGAGATTCATGAACCGCCGAATTCAAAGCAAAAGCTATCCAATGCAGGGACGTGTCCCACCTGGAATGATCTTCATGATGATAGGCAATAAGTGCGGACCTGAGATTACGGTTAACCCTTTCAGCCAGAGATGGTTGAGGGTAATAAGCAGAAGTAGTTACATGAGAGAATGATAAGTCAAAACAGAATTTACGAAATAAATTAGATGTAAAAGCCTTAGCATTATCAGATACAATATATTGACACGGACCAAAAGAAGCAAAAATAGAATTTAAGCAGGTGATGGTAGACTGAGCGGTAGCCAGCTTAGTCGGAAATAACCAAGAAAATCTGGTAAAACCATCTACGCACACAAAGATGAACTTGTTAGCATTACCCTTTGACTGGGGGAAGGGTCCTACATAATCGATATACAGACGTTCCATGGGGCGCGACGCTTGATGCGAAGACAAAAGGCCTACCTTGGTGGACATGGTGGGTTTACTGAGCAAACAAGATTTACACGCTTTTACAAGTTCACGGATTTCACCGTCCATACCTTTCCAGATGAACATTTCACGAATCTTCTCACGAGTTTTAAAGATTCCAAGATGCCCTCCTAATGGGGTCTCATGATAATACTTGAAGATCATAGGTACAAGAACAGCTGGAACGACAACTTTCATCATCTTGTCATGCCTCGAAGGGCAACATAAAACACCATTCCTCAGAACATAAGGGACAACATGTTCCCCAGAAGAAAGGGTTTCCATTATCGGAGCCAGCGTCGGATCTTCACGTTGGTATTTCTCAATATCCCTAAAAAGCATGGGAGCATCTGTTAAGATGGCATTAACACCAGATAGTATGGACTCGGGAGGTGATGAACTGTCGACCGGTTCGTGGGTCTCGACGTCGTTATGAAACATACGGCTGAGTCCATCAGCAACAACATTTTCGGTACCTCTGATATGTCTAACATCAAACTGGAAGGCGGAAATACGAATAGCCCAGCGGGCTATACGACCAGTACGACGCGGCCTACCTAAGACCCAGCTTAATGCTTGATTATCTGTCTCCAGGTCGAATTTGACGTGTTCCAGATAGAGACGGAACTTTTCTAAGGCAAATAAGACTGCCAAACCTTCGAGCTCATAGATGGAATACTTGGCTTCTTGAGCCGACAAGGTCCTAGAGGCATAGGCGATAGGTCGCCTCCCTAGTTCAGTTTCTTGAAGAAGGACTGCAGCTACTGCTGACGACGACGCGTCGGTTTGGACGATGAATTTCTTCGAGAAATCAGGCATAGCAAGTACAGGGGCATTACAAAGTGCTAATTTAAGGTCTTCAAAAGCGGCTTGTTGAGAAGGTCCCCACTCGAATTTGATGCCTTTCCTACGAAGAAGGTTTAAGGGCGCCGCTCTATTAGCAAAGTTAGGAATGAACTTCCTGAAGAAATTCACCATACCAATGAACCTGGCGATACCTTTAATGTCCTTGGGAGGTTTAAAATCACGGATGGCCTGTGTTCTAGAATGATCGACTGCTACACCATCGGGTGACACAATATGCCCTAGGAATGACATAGAGGGCTTAGCAAAGGCAACCTTGGACAACTTAACAGTTAACCCAGCCTAACGAAGGCGATCGAGAACTTCTCGCAAATGATCTAGATGTTCTTCAAAAGTCTCTGAAAATACGAAGACATCATCTAAATAGTGATATAAGTACTCGAATTTGATGTCGGAGAAGACCTTATCTAGTAGCCTAGTGAGCACAGCTGCCCCCGTGGGGAGCCCGAAAGGCACGCGGTTGTATTCGTATAAATTCCAGTCCGTGGCAAACGCTGTAAGGTGTTTAGACTCTTCGGCAAGGGGAATTTGATTATAGGCCTGATTCAAGTCCAAGATAGTGAAGAACTTGGCCTTACGAAACCATGAAAAGCAAGAATGAAGGTCAGGAAGGGGCACAGATTGCAACACCACCTTCCGATTGAGAGCCCTGTAATCAATGACAGGCCTGAAGCCTCCTTGAGGTTTCGGGACTAGAAAAATAGGCGATGAATACGCCGACTTAGAGGGCCTAATAATACCATCCTTCAACATCTGATCGATAATTTCTTTCAGAGCCTTCATTTTAGGTGGAGATAGCCTATAAGGTGGAAAACGGACAGGAATCGAATCCGTGACCTCAATTTTGTATTCAATAAGGTCAGTAACACCAAGAGTATCAGAGAACACCTCTGGAAATGACTGACACAGTTTGCGAATACTATCAGCCTGCTCCTCAGGTAGATGTCTAAGGTCTAACAACATCTCATCCTGGGTAGGCGAAATAGAAGAACAGGACACAGTCTTACACTTTAATAGTGGTATTTTACAACTAGAAGCAAATTTGAATGTGCACGACCTAGACTGGAGATCGAGCACAAGACCAGTGTGAGAAATAAAGTCAGCTCCCAATATAATGGGGCAAGACAGGTGCTTAGCCACAAACAATTTAATTTTCCAAGTAAACTTAAAAATACGAATTTTGACCAGTACGGAACCTAGAATTTCTAATGGAGATGAATTAGCCGAAACATATTGAATAGAAGATGAGACATAGTCAGGAAGTTTACAAACCGATTTCAATTTAGAATACCATTCAGCCGAAATAATCGAACAAACACTGCCTGAATCTAAGAGAGCTGTTATAGGCTCGTTATTTAACTCAATCTTAAGAAAAGGAACAGGTGCGGGGGTATCCGCCGCAATCCTAAGACACTCTTTGGGGCATTCAAGAGATGTATTCGAAGACTTATCGTTCCCTGAATTCTTGACCTTTTTGCCAGGGGCTGAGCCTTGGGAAGCAGAATTAGTTGACTCAGCCGCAGCCACTAGTCACTTTTGATTGTTGTTGGAAGTTACACCAGAAGTTGAGCAGGAGGGGGTGCTATTCGAATTGGGACAATTCTTTGCGATATGTGAGAAAGCCCCACATTTAAAACAGCCTTGTGATGAACCAGCTCCATTATTTGCCCTACTAGTTTTGATCAGAGGACACTTATTGCGCAGATGGTCAGGCGACCCGCAAGCATAACATTTACGAGGGGTGACTGATCGGCGAGGTGGAGGCCGAGTATTACTAATGGAAGGCGGGGGTTCTTTCGCGACACGCAAAGAATCGGCGTATCTAACTCCTTCCGCTGAGACGGCCAATGCTTCAAGTTCCGAGAAAGTTTGCGGGCACGCTGCGAAACACAAATATGACCTATAGGGAGGTGAAATTCCCTCTACAATAGCCTGTACAATCTGATCTTCAGGAAAATGAAGGGCAAACACCCTAGTATAAAACTTAATGTCCTGTATGAAATCAGCCAAGTTTTCATCCAAGCGCTGTACACGATAATAGTACTTCTGAATAAGGGAGGACCTGGCCCTAGCAGGGATGAAGTTAGCTAGCAAATGGGCATGGAAATCCTCAATAGATGATTGCTCGGCAATGGCTCTTACGATTTTATCAGAGAGAATACCAATAGCATACGGATAGATAATTTGCAAGATTTGACATGGAGAAAGAGAAAAAACAAGGGCATGATCCTGAAATTCCACTAGAAATCTTAAAAATGAAATTACGTCACTGGTGGTATTAACGGAAAACTTAGATATACCTCTGAGCAACATTGCCAATGGATGAGGCAAGCTACTAAACCCGGGTGACATAGTAGGTAAAGGTTTCAATGGCAAGGAAGTTAATTCAGAACGGATGTTACTCAGCGATGCACGGCGTTCAGACTCGTTGTCCAGTGGGGCAGGGATAGTTTGAGCAGCAACGGTTATTCTATTAACTTCTCCCTTGGGAGGCGCTTCCTCACTACCTGCATTTACTATGGTGGGTTGATCAGATTTGGGAGGAACTTCCCCAGTTAACAATTGAGTGACCTTACTAGATAATTCGGAAATATTTTCCAGGAGCGTACTAGCTTCCTTCCTCTGAACATCATTCAGTTTTAGAGACAACAGATCGTTAACCCTATTCGAAAAATGATATAGCCTGCCTTGCACACGCTTAATTTGATTAGGAGACGGATCATTTTCATCAAAAAAACTAACTACAGAAGCTAGCCCAGTAATATTCTCCGTGATCGTGGAAAGAGAGTCGTCAATTTCTTTCTCTCCCAAATTGGGGATGGAAATGGGCAAATCAAGGGACTCTCTAAGCTTGTTAGTGTCTATTGCAACCGCGCCTCCAGATTGCACATTTCTGATAGTTAATTCATAGATCAACTCCTCCTTACGCAAATAGTTAAGAAGGAGAACATCGCGAGGGCCGGGCATGATGACAGACAAATTTTGAAAAACTCAAAAAATTCCAGCAACTGGAAAATAGTTAGAGTTCGGAACAAACAATATTTAGCCGTCAAAAGGGGCTAAATTGAGACCCATTCAACCACGCTCTGCTACCACTTGTTACGGACTTTTCCGTGGTAGGTAGAGCTGAAAGAAGGTGCGGGTGTGAATGGGTTTCAAGCTACGAAATTATAGTGCAATGTAAAATTAATTTAAAAGTTAACAAGGTTATATTTTCTTTTCGAAAACAAAGAAATAACAAGCATGGCAGGTACAAGGTAGCAATTCAAAAGGGGTTAGTTACAATATTTACAGAATTTGGGCTTCGCGCCCTGACTTCACAATGCTTGGGCAATCAGCTCAGTTTTACCTCAAACACAAGTTTTAACAGAGGGGGAGAAAACCCCATTCATACCTAGGAGCCCTTGCTCCAAATTACACTGAAAAACCTCCATGAGGCATACAACCCAGAATTTTCAAAAGAGCCACTCGCTCTCAAAATTTAAGCCTCTCCCAGGCCACACCAAACTCCACCTTCAAGTTGTCCTCAACGGACATAAACACAGGGGTAAAATACCCAATCTACTGAGGTCTATTAAAAGAAAAGCAGGTTAATTAAATGACCTCTAAAATAACAATTTGAGAGGAGGCGAACTTGCACTCCTAATACACTTTGATTAAGACCTACTTGGCACTAGGCCGTTAATACAAGGGCTAATCCCATGCTAAAGAGGTGACTTAAGAAAAGAACAATTTGTTTTACATTAACGAAAAATGGGTTGAGAAAATAAGTTCACCCCAAGACAATGTGAGTGGGAGCTCGAGAGGGTTAGCACTCTCTATCCCAATATGTCGTTTTAAAAGAGAATATATGAAAGGAGTAGTTACATTTTAGGAAAAGGTTACATGGCTGAACGCTTAGAACCCGCCCCGAAAGTTAAACTGCTGAGCTAGCAAAGAAAGAAGTTATTAATCGGCCATTACCTTGTGTTGAACGGCTGGAGAAGAAAGAGGCGCTTCCCGCCCCATGCTATGTACTTAACACGCTGAAAGATGGAACAGAAGTGGCCTAGAGACCCAAAAATCAGCAGTTTAAATACTCTCGCGGAAGTTTCTAGGCGTTAGGGGAAAGAAAACACCCTCCCACAAACTCTTTATTGGATAGGACCCCGCAACAGATTCAAGTTGGGGGAAGATACATCTGATTGGATAGAAATTAATTTAAGAAATTCGGGATTGGTTAGGTTCAACACAAGGGGAAGAAAGGGGTAAATATTGCCAACTTAAACAATGATAGAAAGAAATTTAACAAGAACAAACTCTTGAAATTAAATTTTCTCCAAAAAATAGTTCTTTGACTCCGCACTAGGTTGCACTATTGTAGATCTTCAGTAGTGTCCTCTAGAAGAGAAAGTTCACACTTCTTACTTCAAGCGAAACAAAAACACATCAAAAATGACACAGTTCAAAAACTCAAAATTTTCCACGTGGTGACATCTTCTGAGACGGTAGAAAATTAATACTGTCAATAAAGTTCAGACTTCCTCCAGCAGAGGAGTTTCAACAGGCGCACATTTTAAATGAGCGGAGTGGAGGTGTACCGCCCGGTACAATTATTATTATTGTCGTTGTTCCGAGGTTTCTGTGGAACAGCAGAGGTGAAAGAAGGTGCCGGGGTGAATGGCTCTAACTACAAAGCCGAGGTATGAATTAAAATTTCATTAAAGGTTATATTTTCGAAAATAGCAAAACATAACAATTTTCACATAGAATTTCAAAATTTAACAAATAACAACAAGTCAACAAATAACCGACACTCAGGTACAAGACCCGGAAAAGCCAAGATTTAGAGACAATTTAACAATCTGGGCTTCATGCCCCAAGTTTTACAATTTCTGAGCTCTCAGCTCACACACATACTTACCAAAGGGCAGAAATCCCCTAATAACATGGAGCACTTGCTCCCACCTAGCAATGTCAAGCCTCCTAGAGGCACATATCCAATACTTAAGAGAGCTGACCCGCTCTCAGTTTTCCAAGCCTATTAAAGTCAATACCAGGCTTTACACTAAATTGCCATCAAGGCACAACTTACTCAAAATGAAACGGGGGTATCTTGTACCCAACCTACTGGGCCTTAGTAGAAAAAGAATAGGTTAAGTAAATGGCCCAAAATGCAAAACTGAATGGAGGCGTGAATTTGCACTCCTACATGAAACTTCTTAAAACCTAAGAGGCACTAGGCCGATGAAACAGGGGCTATTCCCAAACTATGGAGGTGACTCGTATAATGAATAAATTTATTACATTAAGGAAGAGTAGAAAATCAGTTACCAAAAGATAGTCACCTCAAGACAAAATGAAGGGGAGCTCGAGAGGGTAAAGCACTCTCTATCACCGATTTACAGTTAAAGATATATGAAGTTTTTACATAAACAGGAAGAAATTTACATGTTTATAGAGATAGGTTACATGGTGAAGATTTCGGACCTTCACCGCGGGTTAAATTGCTGCGCTAGCAAGAAATAAAGATGTTAAGCGGCCATTACTTTACTGAAGAACCGCTGCCTGAGGAAGGAGGCGCTTCCCGCCTCCTGCTACACGTCCATACACTAAGATGTTGATGAAGTGGCCGAGAGGCATGAAAATCAGCAGTTTTTATACCCTCGGGGAAGATTCGAGACCTTTCATGAATAATTAAGACACACCCACAGGCTCTTATTGGCTACAGTGCACAGTTAAACACAAAATCGAAGAAGACATACGGGATTGGCTGAAAATTAATTACAGAAATAATTGATTGGCTAACTTTAAAACTGGCGGAAAGAAAAGATTAATATTGCCAACCCACAAATGAAAGAACGAAATTTAGTAATAAGAAAACTTATGAGTACAAAATATCTTCATGAAAGTTCCCTCACTTCGCAGCAGGGTGCATGATCATAGAGACATCTATGAGAGAATGTCCAAACTTTTTGATAAATAGAAAACAAAAACAAGTCGAAATTCACACAGTGACATCTTCAGAGCAAAAGTTTAAGTAGGTCTAGTTTTAAGTTCAGTGTTTCTTCCATAGAGGAGTACTTTAAGGCGGAAAATTCAAATGTGCGGCGAAGAGGTGTGCCAGCCGGTACAGTTATTATTATTATTATTATTATTATTATTATTATTATTATTATTATTCATTTTTTAATATATGTTTTCTGATGACTAGTTTCATTTTAACTAAACTCCCCAAGTGTACTGCAAGCTTCATTAAAAAGACTTAAATACATAGTAACTTATGGACTACCTACACATTTCATTATGTATTCAAAATCGTATGTGGGTAAGTGTAAGAGAGTGCCAAGATCACTAACTTTGCTTTTTTATAAAGTTATGTAGATATTAATTAATACAATGCATTAAGAATGTTGGGCTTGTCGATACAGCTGCTATCTACCAATTTGGCCTGTAAATCTTGAGTTTAATCATTGCGAGGTCACAGCCAGTCGCATTCCGTAGCTTCCTAGTGCAGATTTAAATTTTGCAAGAATTAAAGTACAAACCTCGAAGATAATACTATTTCCAACATTACATAGTAACTTCCCAGGTCCTAAATACGAAAACAACAACTAAAATCTAATGGAATATTACAACAGCACGAAGAAAAAGCTTACTTAAGAAATGGTCTGAGTAATTTAGATGAAATACTAGCTTATGAACCTTAAGCTAGTAGAAGAATGCTTCTTAAATCCTCTGCCAGTAGTATTTTGGCTGGTAGCGATGCATCTTGCTAGTTTCTTGTGAAGCCCCGCTAGCAATAATGAAGATTGCCCCATTCATTGCGGCTGCCAGCCAAGAGACTGTGTAATGCAGATAAACTCTCCCAGGGATAAGCCAGGATTCCCAACCACATCCTACTTCTCTCTTTCAGCATGCACCTTGATTTAGCACAGTCAATTGAAACCGTTTCAAAACATCACACAAACTCGCAATTTATGGCAGCGAGGAAATCCCGTCCAAGTGTAGGTACAGAATTTACTCATCTAACCACAGTAGCTGACAGTGAACCAGCTTCGTACGCTCCTTTTCATGATTGTTAGGTTCTTGAAGACAGAATACGTAGTGTTGCTCCTGTTAACCACGCAACATTTTTCTTTCACTTTTTCACGGCGAGATTTTCTTCCACCACCATGGATTATGTTTCGTGTGATATACACTGGCCTGGATTATTACTTTACATCACAAATACCACTGAAGAACGCTACATCACAGGTAAACAAGGGAAAAGTTACCCCAAAACCTCGTCTCAGGCTTTCCAAAGACCTTCGAAGGTGTCAGGAATTCTAGAAGCAAGGCTCTGTTTTAGTAGTCCGAATCCGCAAGTTATCAGATGCACAAGTAATTCAGCAGCTTTTCCGTTGGTGGTAGCTGAGGGACGATCCAAATATTTTAACTTCCATCACCATATAACCAAGGAATGTCTTCGTGGCACAGGACCCATCCAACTCCTGACCACGCCCAATGTTCCTTAACTTCGGATATCTCACGGGATCCGGTGTTTCAACACGGCTACGGTCGTTGGCATCCAAACGCTAAAAACGTCTTAAAATTGTTCTTTCCATGTACCCGTTGTACAAAAGGAATTGTCGCTTGGGGCAATACGACAAATCAGCAGTAGCGGAGCATGCACTGCTTGACGGAAATCATGAGATCCGTTACGAGGATACTGACATACTGGCCACAACATCCCACTTTCACACTGGTGGAAGATTCCTTATCAATTGTGTAACAACTTGTCTTAAATATTTTCATACAATTTGGAGAATTACCAAACATTTCCCTTGATAAATTATTCCAGTCCGTTATTCCTCGTCCTATGAATGAATGAATTCCAACTTTATCTTTATATTGCGAACTGTCCTGCTTTTAAAAGTTTCACTCACGCTTTTTCGTCTACTTAATATAATTCCAAGTCATCTCTCCACTGACAGCTCGGAACATACCACTTAGTCGAGCAACTCGTCTCCATTCTCCCAATCTTCCCAGCCCAAATATTGCAACATTTTCATAAAAGTACTCTTTCTATTGGTGTTTATTTATAATTTGAGAACCGCTGGACGTTTTTTACTCAGATTTCGCTTTTGCCAAGAGGATCTCCCGAGGAATATTTAAACATTGAACTGTGGTGAATGGAACCCGAACAGTAACGATTTCCGCCAAATAACTGGACGAATATAACGTCACGTGAACATATGCTCGGCTTACGCTGACTAAACTGTTCGAGATGTCTAAAAAGGATGTGGACCATCAAAAGTTGTACAAAATCATCCGTCAGGCCACATGCGTATAATAATAATTTGTACATTTTTAACCGTAGAAATCTTGCGCTAGGGAGGAAATGAAAATTCTGTAAGTCGAGAAACATTTGAGAGAATTTTATGTGGTCTTCAAAAATTCCTAGACGATCTCCCAGCAAAGGTTTCTGTGTGTTATTGAACTACGATAAAAAAGAAACTGAGCAGTAACGGTTTCTATGGGACAAAAGGAAGAAAATAACTCAATGCAGTACAATTCCTCGGCTTACGCTGTCGAAACCGTTAATATATTCACAAACTATTTCGGTAAGAATTGTACTGCATAAATGATCTACAAAAAATCCAGAGGGTGGACCCAGATAGTTATCTTTAAATGTTCATTCGCTTCCAACACATTCAAACGAATTCTGTGGGACAAGATACCGACATCGTAGAGACTGCCACGACCAGGACTAGGGGCATTACACCTAAACAAAGGCTTCGGCATGAAAGGCAAAGGCAAACCTAATACGGGGTCGAAAGAGCACAATAATTGACTAAGGATAGGCAGTTAGGAAGATTGAAAGTGAGGATACTACATATATTTAGCAAGTGATGACAGTTTGAGGCACAGTTATGGCCCCCAAGATGGGACCTCCTAGGAGTAATCCTTTTTAGTCACGTCTTACAAGAGACTTGGAATACTGTGCATGTATTTCATTGCCACCACCACCACCACCCTTCGGGGAGAAACATGAAATACTTCCAGAGAATCGTAAACTTAATATTATTGGGAGTCGAAATGAAACAAAAGTTGACCAAGGGAGGTCAGATAGAACAGTTAGTTACACACTTACTATATGTACTGCACAATGAGCTCACCTTGTCTCTCACGACTGATGTTCGTAGCTAAGAGTGTAGTATATCTTACTCGAGCCGTACCTACAAGCTCCCGTGACTTCTCGTCAAACGCAGATTTGATTAATTGACACTTGCAAGTGAAGCGACCTCCTAGGCCAGCTATTGTACGCTCCTCCTCACAGTGGGGTCATGTCCTCGGTTAGGGCGGAGATATGAGCTGCTTGGCCGAGGCGGTAAAGGCAGGATCAGTTCAGCGGGAAGGATGCGGATTCAATTCACCATCGAGAAGGCAAAAAATGTAAGAAACGAAATTTCGACTTTCGGACATAAACATGACCGTGAAGTTCACTCGGCCTACTCCAAAAATGAGTACCAGATTAATTCCTGGGTGAAAAGGCGGTCGAACGTAGAGCTAATCACTCTACCCCATCAAGTGTGGCGGTTACAGAGAGTGGAAGTATTTTCCATCCATCCATCTGTCCGTCCCAGGACCTTAATGGTTAGTAGGGAGATAACTTTTCTGTTTTTGCTTTACTTATGAGTGGTCATGAGATGTACAACTGTTTGTTTAATGTGTGCCGTAACAAAACACTCCAAGAGTCAACAACCTCGCTTCGATCTTAGAAGTATCCCAGTTTCAGAGCCTAGTTGCTGAGGTAATGTACATTTGATGAATTGACCCTTGCAAGTGGAGCGGCCACTTAGGCCAGCTAGACCTCCGTAAGAAGTGCGGTTGTATAAACACACATCAATCTTGATGGCCCTGTTCTCATCCGTGATCGATATCTACCATCTCATCTCAGATATATCTGTATTTAGCTCTCGACTGCTTGATGGATGGCCCTCTCCACGGTACATCTTCAAAATATCTTATGGTATTTTTATTCTTCCTACTCATATACTCATAGAATTATTATTGTATATGTTTATGTTATCTGAGACTGCGGAAGATCTGGAGAAATTGCTGGATTGTATGGGCGGAGTCCTCGGTAACGAGTACAAGATTAAAATAGATAAGTTCAAAAGAAAGGTGACGCAGGAAATATTGGATTAGGAAATGAAGTCTTAAAGGAAGTAGATGGATATTGTTGCTTGGGTAGTAAAATAACTAACGATGGGAGAAGTAAGGAGGACATAAAATGCAGACTAGCACAAGCAAGGAAGACCTATCTTAAGAAATGTGCTCGCTTCGAACATTGATATAGGAATTAGAAAAATGTGTTTGAGCAATTTCATCTTGAGTGTGGCATTGTATGCAAGTGAAACATAGACTATATGTAGCTCAGAAAGACAGGGAATGGAAGCTTTTTAAATGTGGGGTTACAGATGAATGCTGATGGTGACTTGGATAGATGGAATCACGAATGAAGGGTTACTGGATCGAATTGGTGAGAGGTGATCGACTTGGCTAAAGTTGATGAGAGGAAGAGATAGAATGATAGGGCACATCTCAAGACTTGTTCGGTTGGTTTTTGAAGGAAGTGTAGGCGTTAAGAACGGTAGGGGTAGACCAGGGTATGAATATGACAAGCAGATTAGACCAGATGTAGGATGCAGCAGTTAGGTAGAAATGAAAAGATTAGCACACGATAGGGTGGCATGGAAAGCTGCATCGAATCAGTCTATAGACTGATGACTCAAATAACTATTATTATTATTATTATTATTATTATTATTATTATTATTATTATTATTATTATTATTATTATTATATTTTGTAACAGTACGTTAGTAACGTTAGGCAGCGTTGAGGACAGCTGCAATTTACCAGAACGACAAACATAAAAGTTTGTACAGTAAAACTTGCTTTAAAATGATCCTCTATTAAGTGGAAACTTTATTTCAAGGGAAAATTGCCTCAGTACCTCGATTTGGGTATAAAATACAATGCAAATCACTTTGGATTAAGTGAAAACTGTCAAAAACAGAAATGGGAGCCAAAATGTCCCCTTAGGCCTGAATGGATAATTTCCAGTCCTCCTAGTGGATCGTTTAGCTATATTTTAACTACCCTCTGCATTATAGACGGTCTGTGATGTAAGAAAAAGTACAGCATATGTCACAGTGCATTCATTCTTTCCCTGTCTCTTGGTGTTGGGGATTAACTGGTAGGTATTTCCTTCGCCAGACTGGTCCACCTGGATAATCTACTCTCGTACGGTACTCTACACAACAAATAACTATCATCTCTGGCACCTGTGGTGCAGTAGTCTGCACGATTGAGTGCAGCTTGAAGACTATGTGAAGATGTCACGAATTTAAAGGAATTATTCGAATACGTTCGATGTCATTGGTGAGGCTAAAATTTTAGTGGAAAATCAGGCATTCACTAAAAGTGAAAAAGCTCTGACTGATGGAGAATGTACAGTGCTGTTCCGGTAAGAAAACTTATTAATGTATTCTGATAATATTTGTTGGTCTGAGTGGCTCTGATGTTTGAGGCGCTGGCCTTCTGACCCCAACTTTCGGGTTCGATCCTGGCTCAAGTCATTTGAAGATGCTGTAATAGTCAACCTCGTTTCGATAGATTTACTCGCACTTAAAGGAACTCCTGCGGGACAAAATTCCGGCACCTCGGCATCTCCGAAAACCATCAGTGTAGTTAGTGTATTATTATTATTATTATTATTATTATTATTATTATTATTATTATTATTATTATTATTATTATTATTATTATTATTATTATTATTATTATTATTATTGTTCCAGGCTTATCTGTGGAACGCAGAGGTGAAAGAATGTGCCGGGGTGAATGGATCTACCTACCAAATCAAAGTTAATATAAAACTATGAAAAGGTTATATATTTTTTTGAATTTTAACCAGCAAGAATAACTAAAGTTAACCAACATATCACTAGGTGATACAACAACGGTATGGCAATTTAGAACCAATACTTATAAGGACCAAGATTACAACCTTTAAACACTCTTGGTGCTGCGAGCCCTAATTTTACAATTCAGAGCTCCTAGTTCGATTTTAAGCAAGCAACAATTTGTTCAAAAGGGCAGAAAAAAGAAGAAAAAACCCTAATACATGGAGCACTTGCTCCCGATTACCATATCAGGCCCCCCAGAGGCATTTTTACCACACAAGAAAAGAGCTGACACGCTGTCAGTTTTTCAAGCCTCTTCAAGGCAATAGCTGACTTTACAATTGCTTGCCATCAAGGCACAATTCACAAAAATGAAACGGGGTTACCTCGTATCCAACCTACTGGGCCTTAGCAGAAAAAGAACAGGTTAAGTAAATGGCCCGAAAAACCAAAAGGAATGGAGGCGAGTATTTGCACTCCTACACATGCATTCTTAAAACCTAAAAGGCACTAGGCCGATGACACAGGGACTATTCCTACCTATTGAAGTGACCCGTATAAGAAGGAAATTTAAACATTACGGAAGAGAAAAATTGTTACCAAAACATAGTTACCTCAAATCAAAATGAAGGGGAGCTCGAGAGGGTAAATCACTCTCTATCCCCTAATTACAGTTACAAATTTAATTACGTTTTTACATAAGCCGGCAGAAAATTACATATTTAGGAAATTAGGTTACATTGTAAAGGTTTCGGACCTTTCCCGCGGGTTAAACTGCTGAGCCAGCAAGAAATAAAGATGTTAAAAGGCCATTACCTTACAGAAGACCTGCTGCTTGATGAAAGAGGCGCTTCCCGCCTCCTGCTTTACGCCCACACACTTAGATGTTAATCGAGTGGCCAAGAGATGTGAAAATCAGCAGTTTATAAACCCTCGGGGAAGGTTCGAGATCTTTCATGAATAATTAAGCCACACCCTCTCAATTTTATTGGATACCTTACAGTTACACTCCAAATCGAAGAAGAAGCCGGTGATTGGCTGAAAATTAATTACAGAAATTCTGGGTGGGCTAAATTCGAAACTGACGGAAAGAAAGATGAATATTGCCAACCCACAAGTGAATAAAGGAAATTTATTAAAGAACAAACTTATGATTACAAAATTTCTTCAAATAAGGTTCCTTCACTTCGCACCAGGGTACATGATCATAGTTTTTCGGCAGTGTCATCTGTGAGAGAATGTCCAAACTTCTTGATAAATAGTAAACAAAACAAGTCGAAATTCACACAGTGACATCTTCAGAGGAAGGGTTTAAGTAGGTCCAGTTTAAGTTCAGTGTTTCTCCAGTAGAGGAGTTCCAATTGGCGCAAAATTTAAAAGTGCGGCGTAGAGATGTACCTCCTGGTACAATTATTATTATTATTATTATTATTATTATTATTGTCCGACTCGTTGGCTGAACGGTCAGCGTACTGGCCTTCGGTTCAGAGGGTCCCGGGTTCGATTCCCGGCCGGGTCGGGGATTTTAATCGTCTCTGATTAATTCTTCTAGCCCGGGGACTGGGTGTTTGTGTTTGTCCCAACACTTTCCTCTTCATATTCACACAACACACTACACTACCAACCACCACAGAAACACGCAATAGTGATTACATCCTTTCATATAGGGTTGGCGTCAGGAAGGGCATCCGGCCGTAAAACAGGGCCAAATCCACATGTGCGACACAGTTCGCACCCGCGACCCCACAGGTGTGGGATAAGCGGTAGAAAAAGAAAAAGAATTATTATTATTATTATTATTATTATTATTATTATTATTATTATTATTATTATTATTATTATTATTATTATTATATTCTGGTAATGTTCGACATGTTTCCAAGGGTCTAGTGTGAGTAAATGGAGGTTGTACACTATTTTCTAGTGTCCATTAGTTAAACGGAAACAGGGATTTAATGGATATATATCTTAATCAAACTATCAATCTATCAATCAATCAACCAATCAAGCAATCAAGCAATCGATCGATCGATCAGCACTGATCTGCATTTAGAGCTGTAGCTCAGGCAGCAGATTCCTTCTCGGTTACTTACGTAGTCTTTTATCCGCCTCCTTACTGTAAAGGTTTGCACTATCAGCCGCCGTCCTCGGGGTCGGCAGAAGGATTGGTATGTGGTTAAATAGATTCATGCAACGCACCTCTAACGTGATTGTGGTTCATTAGAGATACACCACCTCAGAAATAGGACACAAATGTACTTACATTTCTCTTAAATTATTTCAAAAAGAGCCAGTTTTTCTGCCAATATGACCTTTCTGGCAGTACCGGGAATCTCACCCTGGCCCCCTCCCAACTGTCGGCTTTAAGCCCGAGATCTTCGGATCTGGCAGGTACATTCCAAAGCTCACCCACAGAGAACGCTTATAAATGGTAGTTGAGTGTACTAAGCAAGTGGTAAGAGCTGTGTAATTGTATTCGGGAAATGGGACGGTCATTTAATTACTATCTCCTACTATATATATAGTGTACTGTATGTATCATTTTTCGTATTAAAAATAGTGTTCTTATTATTTATTACTAGAGACGAGAATTATAGGCACTAAATTTAAAATAGGCAGGCATATAGGCTCTTAAATTAGCCAAACATAGGCATTTATATAGGCACTAACGTGTAAAATAGGCAACAAAATAGGCATGAAAAAATTTCTTATAATTTAATAACACACTAAATTACTATAAAAGGAATTAACAAGCAACGTGTCAATGTTTTCCGGTAACGATCTTATTCTCCTCTCAAGCATAACGTTTTTGTACTGACAGAAAGATCCCTCAACATCACATGTAGTGACTTGACAAAACTTCAATGAAGTCACTTCATCTGGTTTTATTTCGCTAACAGCGGCTGCCTTCCCGGAGGGTCGGTCAAAACTTCCCCTGACTTCTTCCATAATCCTCAATGACTCCACCAGGGGCATGCCACTCTTCTCCAACTTGGTGATTGCTCCCAGCAGCTTGTTGAAATTTGAAGATGCTCTCAACATTGCAGTGCATAGGTCTGAAGAAAATGGTTGTTTTGTCGCTGCCCAAAGTGGACAGGTAGAAAGGCTGCGTTGATACAGATTTCTGTACTCATAACAGATGCATCTCAGTATTTTGAAGTTGATCTATGTGGTATTTTTCTCACATTTGATCTCAAAAATAACTAAATTGACGTAAATTACATTGTCCCTATATCTTAAATTTCTACAGTTGGGCTAACTGGCAATAATGCTTAGGATATATCATGCATTTTTTTCATAAAAAAAGAAGACTATTAGAGATGATGTTTCTAGAAGTACAAAACTTTAAAGTAGGAACAAGGGAATTCGTAATTTACATGGAAATATGTACTCAAGGATTATCACTTATAATTTGGTAGTATCGTGTCTAGTTCACCGGGTGAAAAATATAATAAAAAAGACGTGAAACAATACCGGAGTAGCGTAGAGGAGAGATCCGTCCTTTATGCTTGCCAAGGACCCAACAAGCTGTCCTAGCAATATTCTTACTAATACGGTATATAAGAATGAAATCGGAGGCACTATAAATCTCAGATTTGTGAACATTTTATTTGTGTCTATTCGCCGGCTTTGGTCAACCGTGTAAGCTGTCATGAAAACTATTTTCTGTTGCCTGCAATAGATCCTGCATATTGTGCGCCCACAAAGCCGCCGCACTCGTTGAAAATTAAAAACCGCGTAATTTGAAACTGTCGTGACATACGCCTATAACCTTATTGTACCGGGCGAGTTGGCCGTGCGCGTAGAGGCGCGCGGCTGTGAGCTTGCATCCGGGAGATAGTAGGTTCGAATCCCACTATCGGCAGCCCTGAAGATGGTTTTCCGTGGTTTCCCATTTTCACACCAGGCAAATGCTGGGGCTGTACCTTAATTAAGGCCACGGCCGCTTCCTTCCAACTCCTAGGCCTTTCCTATCCCATCGTCGCCATAAGACCTATCTGTGTCGGTGCGACGTAAAGCCCCTAGCAAAAAAAAAAAATAACCTTATTGTACCGGGCGATTTGGCCGTGCGGTTAGAGGCGCGCAGCTGTGAGCTTGCATCCGGCAGGAGGATTGGTATGTGGTTAAATAGATTCATGCAACGCACCTCTAACGGGATTGTGCCTCATTAGAGATACACCACCTCAGAAATAGGACAAAAATGTACTTACATTTCTCTTAAATTATTTCAAAAAGAGCCAGTTCTTCTGACCTTTCTGGCCACAGCTGTTTCCTTCCCACTCCTAGCCCTTTCCTATCCCATCGCCGCCATAAGACCTATCCGTGTCGGTGCGGCGTAAAGCCACTAGCAAAAAAGAACAATTTAGCAAGACTCTAGAGGGGATGCTAGAGGCTTGTTAACCTGGGAGCTTATGCTCCTTAGAATCTTTTTGCCCCCCCACGAAGCACAACATTTACTTACCGGACCTCACCAATCGAGACCAACGGTCTTTTCGCTCACTTGTTCTTGTAAAGAAATTCTTGGCCACCTTGTAAAACACGCTGTGGCATCGTCCTAGCCGGGCTACATAGGATCTGCAACCTATGTTTCACAAAGGCTTAGCGGAAGTGTAATAGAATTCCCGATTTTTTAAAGGGAGTTTTAAAAATTGCATTTCAGTTGTAAATCTCTTATTTTCACAGGAAATGAATCACAGTTCAAAATACAGATTTAATTTTCATCCATTCTGTGACAAGAGACCACCGTCGTTCTAAGTCCTCATTCAGTAATTTAATGATTATTTGCATTTTAGCAATATAAATTATTGAAAGTTCACGACTAATACAGCATTGCAACAAAACAACTTGCCACAGTACATAAATTAATAGGTCTATATATGCTACAGTGAAATGCGGGCATAGATCTCAATCACAAAAAAGATAAAAAGAAGAAACCAACTCACCTCCTTACAGCAAGCTTGACAGACTACCCTTTCATCCGTGGTGAAATTGGGATCCCCTGTGATCCACTGCTTCAGCAGTAGGACTTTGACGATTTTTCTTTGGGCATTGCCGCAAACACACTTCTTCTTCCACTTCACAATAAATCGCAACACGTTCTGAACGTAAAGCGTACGCGTACAACAGTTTGCATCGAAAGGGAGGTACAGGGCATATGGGTTGTGCAACATAGTTCGGCGTTGACTGGTTCTCGCATATGTCTTTAGAGGTTGGAGGGGTTGAAGGCTTCAAGGTCAAATTGTTCCTTGTTTCGCCTGATGGAAATTTTCCTAGAACTATTTCTGGTGACTTCTGAGAATTCCCATTTTTGTTCGTGAGGGTAGACATATATTGAGAAAAGAGAAGATAATTCTGTCGAGCACACATGGCTTTTTAAAATAGAGTCAAAAGGCATCAAATAGGCAATAATACTCCAAATAGGCACAAACCCCTGAAATAAGCATTTATAGGCACAATAAAACCAACGAAAAATAGCTAAAAAGGCCCTAAAACGGATTTGTATCTCAAAGGCTACGTTTCTGAACACAGGGATAAAATAGGCAAATAGGCAAATTCTCGTCTCTATTAATTACACATCTACTGTTTCCTTCTTCAAAATTCTACAATGCGATTGTCGGCATCTACTGCCCGAAAACCTAACCACATGGCACTACAGCACTGATGGGTCTTGTTCTACCAATCGACCGCTGCTCATACCGCTGACGCATAGTCAGGGCGACGAATCCTCTCGGCCATTATTTTTGTTTTTCTAAAGTGAGGTCGTCATTTTACCATCAGATTTCTTCTCAATTGTAATCACATAGGCCAAACGGATCTCGAAAAAACCTTCAGGTCCAGGCAACAACTCCTAACCTGGCCGGGAATCGAACCCGGGGCCTCCTGGTGAGAGGCAGGCAGGCTACAACTAAACCGCTGGACCGCACGTCTACAGTGAATTAAACTATTTCATACATTATTTAATACTTATCTTCCCTTTGTTTTATATTTATTATACTCTTGGTAGAGAGCCGTGGGAACTCGCCGCCTCTTCACCGCTGTGTTCCATGGTTCAAATCCCGGTCACTCCATGTGAGATTTGTGCTGGACAAAGCGGAGGCGGGGCAGGTTTATTTTCGGATACTCGGGTTTTCCCCGTTCTTCCAGCCACACTCTCCAATATCATTTCATTTCATCCGTCAGTCGTTTATCATTGCCTCAAAGGAGTGCGAGGGGCTTCAGCAGCCGGTACAAT
This sequence comes from Anabrus simplex, assembly GCF_040414725.1. NCBI lineage: Eukaryota > Metazoa > Arthropoda > Insecta > Orthoptera > Tettigoniidae > Anabrus > Anabrus simplex. The sequence continues at coordinate 300,280,931 of NC_090271.1, forward strand.
CCCTCTCCTCACCGCTAGATGGGAGCTTCATTGATTTCATTCCTGACCCGGTCAAAAGACTAGAAATAGGATGATGATTTTTATTACATTACCGATATTTTTCAGTAGTTCCCAATTATCCACTAAGCATTATCATAATGAAATAACTAGGTAACCAACCATTTCAGCATGTTTAGTCCCTTTCGCAGAATGATATCACCAAATACTGGCAGAGGGACTCAGTTCGAGACCCGTACCTATGACATCTCCGGTTCTCCGTTAAGGACACTGGTAACCAGAATGGAGGGGTCATGGGCCATTGTCCACAATCGTGAAGATAATTTCCTGTGGTTTTCTATTTTCACACAGGCGAATGCCAAATCTACTGCATTCATTACTGGCAGTAGCTCCTTGTATACGCATGCACAGAAATGCTGTCCCGACATAAATAATCAACACTGCCCCACTCACTTACTGGAAAGGAAGGGAGGGAGTGAACGGATAATGTTGAAGGCACAATCAGTGTATTGCTATACATCCACCGCTGTGCTCATTTCAGTTACAACAGTCTTGTAGTGGGCTGTCTGCTTGCAACAATGTGTTAAGCGAGGATGTGGGGGGACGCATGCTTTGTTTATATCGAGTCACATTTTCCGCGCATGCGTGTACACAAGCAAAGTTATATTTCCACACATTGGATGAAAATTATAAACTGAGTTCCTACTCAACTGTCAAGGCACCAACTGTTGCCATCTCAGTCCTAAGTCCCTCCCTATTCGTCGAAGACATCCCTTATGAGAATGTGCAACTTGAAACGCACCGCCAATAAAACCAGAGCTATGTTCATTCAATACTTCCTCGTCTTCCTACATCCCAGTAGCGTCGCGGATATGAAATCCGTCATACATGTTGAAATGACACTGTTTTATGTTCCGTCTTGGGGTTGGTGGAAAAACATCCATGCTATTCCCTGCCTGCCGTTAGAGGTGCCTAAATGAGGCACCAGGGTTTCTCAACTTAGGAGACTGTGTGGGCGACCATGGTTACCCCAACTGAATTTGGCATTACTTCCACTTCATTCAGACCTCGCACCTTCATCTCTCCTATCCGACGTCCCTTGGTCTGCTCTTTTTCCCTTTCGAACCCCGATGGTATTGGGTTTTTGAGGCTCGGGTAGATTTTCATTTTCACGCCCTCCGTGGTCGATACTTTTGTCAATACCTTCATTTATCGAGATATCGGACCTAATCCATTGTCTTCCCTCTGATTGGTGTTAATATAGTATGGTTACCCCGCTGTCTTCCTCTCAAAAGAATAATCGCTGGTAAGACATCAACTAGAGTATGGTTCCAGTGTATGGGACACTCTCCTGGATTACTTGATTCAATAACTGGAAAAAATCCTAAGAAAAGCAGCTAGAGTTGTTCTGGATGATTTCCGACAAAAGAGTAGCGTTACGAAACTGTTGCAAAGTTAGACGAGGAGACGAGCTGCTCAACTATGTGGTATGTTCCGAGTTGTCAAAGGAGAGATGGCGTGGAATGACATCAGTAGACGAATAAGTTTGAGTGGTGTCTTTAAAAGTAGGAAAGATCACAATATGAAGATAAAGTTGGAATTCAAATTAGACAACTATTCGTTTATAGGAAGGGGATTTACGGATTGGAATAATTTACGAAGGGAGATGTTCAATAAATTTCCAATTTCTTTCCTATCATTTGAGAAAAGGCTAGGAAGACAACAGATAGGGAATCTGCTACTAGGGCGACTGCCCTAAATGCAGATCAGTGGTGATTGATTGATTGATTGATTGATTGATTGATTGATTGATTGATTGATTGATTGATTGATTGATTGATTGATTGATTGATTGATTGATTGATTGATTGATTGATTGATTGATTGATTGATTGATTGATTGATTGATTGATTGATTGATTGATTGATTGATTGATTGATTGATTGATTGATTGATTGATTGATTGATTGATTGATTGATTGATTGATTGATTGATTGATCACCACCCTCATCAGTATACCGACAGGATGCCTTTCCTGATGCGAATACTGTGAGAAAGGATGTTTCCACGATTCCGTTTGTTGTTGGTGGTGGTGGTGGTTATTGTTTTAAGAGGAAAAGGAACTGGGCAATCATCCTGTCTTAACACTAACAAAGGGAAAATGGAAGAGGTATTTCAAAACTGAAGATATCAGTAAAAGAAGAGAAAGGGCATGAAAGGCATGAAAATGATATACTCCTTGCGCTTCGGAAACTTAACACCGTCGGAATCAGGAAGGAACAGTCGTTGACCAGTGAGGTCAGACAGGGAGTATGAAAGTGAGGAGCCTGGCACAAGTATGTCAGATGGAGGGGAACCATCCCCCCACGCTCCCAGCTTCATAGACCTTGAACCCCACATTTACCGGCTGCCATGGGATACCATGGGTGAATGCTAAGACCCGCACCTACAGGGGTACACTATAGCGTGTTCCTCTGGGAATTGGTAGTGTAGTGTGTTGTGTGTTTAGGAACAAACACACTCTCATTTGGCCAACATTTGCGACTCGGCAGGCAATCGAACCCGGGACACAATTAACTGAATTGTACGACCTTCACCATTCACCCAACGAGCCGTACCCAAGTGCATACGATTATTCTTCTATAAATAACAAATGGGCCGGAAGGGTGTTTCAGAGCAAAATAATAAATGTCAACGATCGTATACCACTCTGATAACAAAGCGTGTTGTATTCCCTATTATTTGTACGGCCGAAGAACGCTCTATAAATATTTCCCCGTAATAAGACCTCCATTATTTGCATTCAATGGCCTTTCTATGGGTATTCAAACTCTCAAGTATTCTGTTATAGTCAATAAAGACCTTGTGAAGCTTGTGCAGCTGTATGCTCTATTTCCACTGGTTTAAGGCATTCATTATTACATTCCGTTTCGTTTCGACTACTACCTTAAACCACTGAGAGTTTGTGATCAATAGTTGCTTACGCAAGAGATTCTGTGGTGGTATTTTTGAAGAGCTTGTAATGTGCATTCTAGCAAATGGATCTGTAGGCAATATAGAGCTCGTATTGGCTTATATAAAGTTTATGGTACTGTGTGACTATTGCATCAGTTACTGTTAGTAGATGCTCGTATACGAGCCGCGTTATTGCTCAATAAATTGGATGGAAATTAAAAACGCAGTCCCTGCCCATCACAGAATGTGCAGTCTAGTTGATTCTAAACTAAACATCGATTAGTGTTCATTTCTTCTATTAAGTTCCTGTTCGTTATTCTCGTTATTGTTTCATGTAACGAGCTTTCTGAATATCACAGTCAACAACTACAAGTACTTACAATTGCAATAACAAATCAAAATCATCTCCGCACAAGCCCTTGGAAGGGTGGAAGGTAAAGGCTTCCACCATCCGTAACCTCAACACTTCGTGGGGTGGAGTGGTTAGCTGTACGCCTGGCCGCCTTTATCGCCAGGAATTAGTCTGGTACTCATTTTTGGTGTAGGCTGAGTGAACCTCAGGGCACTGTGTACCTCCAGAAGTGGAAGTCTCGTTAGTAAATTTTTTCGACTCCCTGACGGGGAATGGAATCTACGTCTTTCTGGGTGAACCGAGCACGCCTTTACCACCTTAAACAGGCTGCCCTAGAATAGTAATAGCTTTCGAAAATAATAATTGTTTATTTACACAATATTCTCAGCTTACCTTCACGTTCATATGTCCTATTCGATCTTCTTGTTGACTACCGACCCCTAACAGCCTTTCATTTTCGCAACCTTCGTGACTTTCCCGCTTTCTTATACCGATATTTTCATAATTTTGAGGATCGGGCTTTTTCATTTTTTTTTTCAATTCTGCTTCCTGTTAGAGGGGATGGTTGTCTGTTGAACTACCATAACCAACTTATTTCAACGACAATTCCCTGTGTATATGATGTCGGAGGATCACCTGGATTCAGTTAACGATTTAGTCGGTAGTTTAAGGCCGAGTGCACTCTTTTGGCCTCATCTGCTTGTCCTGTTGAAAAATATCACCGGAAGCAGTCTTATCAGGGACACTCGATTTAAGAGCCAGACCACAACACTCTTACACACCGCAACATCTCGTAATATGTACATTACTTGTTATGTTGTTTCTTCTTATTCATCAATTATTGTTATTCTTATGCCATATCCTCATAGGATTGTTATTGTTATCAGGGCGATTTGAATTCCATACCAGTCACAAAGGTTCTTTAATTGTCTTCGTCTATGGCCTCATCCTCCTCCAAATTTATCTTGATAGATAATTAGAAGCAAATAGTACCTGTTGTTTCCCATAATGATGCAAAGAACTCTAACTGTTTCCCTTGGTGGCAAGTTTGACTTCTAGTTATTTTTATACTCATTTAAGCTCTTCGGTGTTGTCTGCTTTATCCACCCGTGATAATTTTAGGAAGCGTCTGTATCACATCTCAAAGGATTCTTATCTTTTGCTCTAACTGGCTGTGAGTGTTCAGACCAGGCCCAACCATTGTATAGCAATGTTGGTAGTACATAGCACTACGTACCTGGAACACTCGTGTCAAATTCCCTGCTGTAGAGGATATTGGCAATTTTATTAAATGCATATCTTTACTCTTCAATCCGAGATCTTATTTCTATGGAATTGTCACACAGTCGAGGACAACAAATGAAAAGGTGGCGGTACCAAACACACATCTGGGAGAAAAGAAGGATAACAGGGCACAGGTGGACTGCCTAGCCTTTGCGGACGACATCGCCATAGTATGCGAGGTGGAAGAAGATGCAAAGAAACAACTCAACAACATGAGCAAGATAGCCAGATGAGTAGGAGTACGGATCGCCTACGAAAATACTAAGACTCTGAACACCACCGGGGATTGGAAAACACTAGAAGGCACTGTGCAGAAGGGAAAAATTTTAAATACCTTGGAGATTATATAACAGGAAATAACAGGAGCAACAATGCCGTAAATCATAGGGTGAAAAAGATGGGGACTCCCTATCTTGCAACCAGAGAAATAAACAATAAAAGAAACATATCAGCAGTCGCAAAGCTCGGGAACTACAAGGCAACGGTGAGGAACGCAATACTGTACGTGACGATGACACTTGGAAGGCATGGGAGAGAGCAACTGGAGAGAGAAAGAAGAAAGAAAAATTCTGAGAAAGATTCTGGGACCAAAAAGAGGAGGTGGAAGATGGGAACGATCAAGGGACGAACTGTACTGAAACATGAGGACGATCTGCGAAGAAATAAGACTCAAAAGAGCAAGATTTTCTGGACATGTGTTAGGATGAACATGGAGAGAATGACTAGAAGGGTATGGGAGACAACAGGTAGGACGAGAGGAAGGACGGGAACTAAGTGGTTGTCTGGACTGAGATGGGGATCAAGGTGGAAGGGACGGAGAAATGGAGAAATAAATATACACCAACCAGTATGTCAGAGGTCAATGACACAGAAATGTACAGGAATAGGATAGAGAAGCACCGGTCGGGGAGATAAGAAGATACTGAAAACTGTCAGCTGAAGAACGAACGGGAGAGAAGGAGAGATACGATAAAGAGGTTCTGGAAGGAGAAGAATAAGAAAATCCAAACCATGAAAAATCTTCCCGAGTTCCTACAGAGGCCGTAACGAAAGAATAAGATTCTCGCATTTTTAATTAATTAAATAGCCCAGATATCTGAAGCCATGAGCTTTTTCTAATGTTTTATCTGTGACTGTGAGGTTAACAAGGGGAATACCACTTCTTTTTACAACCATTACCTTGGTTCTATTGGTGATTAGATGCTAGCCTACTGATGCACTATATTGTTCTGCAGGGCTTGTGTATCTTCAGTACTTGTATTCCCTTCTTGTCATTTAACCACCCGTTTCGACGATCTGTTACATCTCACGTCAATACTGTCGCCAGCCAGAACACACTTCCGTTACCCTACTGAATGTTTGTTCTGGATCGGCTCGTAAGCCCGTACGCTACTGTGGGTGCCAATGGATGTCGGATCTCGTTCACGAGCTATTCCATGCCCTATGATCCATGTCCGTACTTCTAGCATTGTTAAAGTTGAATTTGTGGCTTTTTAAGTTATATTTAGCTTAAAAACATATAAGCTCTTTAGGCTTTTTCACCGCCTGTTGCCACTTCTTGATGAATGCAGTATTTTTGTATCCGTCTCTTGGCACAGGCCAGAGCAAAGTGTAGCTTCCACCGAAGTCCCAGTCTCATCCACGGCTGTGACAATATGGAAGCTGCTGGGGTATGGGTGGTGCTGAGTAATTACATTTGAGCACAACTAGTGTTTGAGTGTTATGAAAGGTGTTGCTCATAGGATCAGTCATGATGCTGTGGCACTTCTGGTCCATTGAGAAAAGCGATGGCAAACTACCTCACTCCTCATCTTGCCTAGTACGCCTCATTTGGGCTCTGCCATTGGTTTTGGCAGTTTCCCTATAACTGCATAGCCTTTGGTGGTGCTATTTGGGGATCCAACCAGCCTCTGGGATGATGACCTAACAGACAGACATGCTTTTTCACCATCGTTTCGACCCAATGTAGCAGTGGGCTCATCAGTTGGATTGCTGCATATTTCCAAGACGCTGGCGGCTAGTGCGCTGTTGACACACCATTGCAAGCTTCGTATGTAGGGCAATGTAGTGACGGTGCACTAGGGGAAGCATATGCCTCCACTACAAATATATCTATAGCTTGTTCGGCCCTCACTTTATTCGCTAGAGTATTCAATAAGTGGGTGTGTTCCCCTTCAGAACCTGTAAGATGGTCGAATAACATCCACTGCATGTATGCCAAACATTATCGTGCCTGGATCAGTTCATTGATCGTTGGTTGCTGTTCACATTTTCTTCCAGTGGCCTCATTTCTGGTGTGGTTCCGAAGTGAAATTCACAGCACGTTACGGCATCTATGCTTCTGAAGCGTAGAGTAAGGAAGACCTGGTCCCCCATTTAAAAATCTGTTTTCGAAGCACTGAAGCACCTCATAATTTTGTTATTTGCACACACATAAATAAACCTGTCTATACAGGTATATGGAACATATTTCTAATGGCGCAGGTACACTTGATAAAAGTGAAGAATCATAAAATATTACAGTGTGCCGAACTCTACCAGGGAGCGATCTCAGGACCCTGTTTTGAACGCATTGCATGTGCCGAAGGTACTCCGCGGGCTGCGAACCGGGAGGTCCCAGCGAGGAAGGTCTCGATATCTTAAGCAAGGCAGACAGAGAAGGGAGCCAAGCAACGCTAGTGGGGGAGCGGCATTCCAGTGCATGCCCCGAGACTACAAATATTTTGTTAACAACAAAGAGGATTGTTTTTATTCATTCCATAACCGACAGTATATCGATCGATATCTTTTGCGACCCGAAGCCCCGAGGTTAGTAAAGACAGGTGACAACCAAAGTGAATTATTACTTGCTAGTGAAAATGAACCCTAACAACAGAGATAAATGTTATTTTTTCTCCAGAATGTTTATCGTCATATTGCCAATACGAAGGTACCACACAAAATGGAGAGATTGTTTTCTGTAACACTCCAAATGACCAACATCGTGGGTTCTGCTCTAAATCATTCTGCTGATAGTCTCGAGAGGATGGCTCGCTTCATCAATTAGAAGCAGAAACGAATAGTTCCAGCTCCACCGCATATTCCATATCATAGAAAGAATAGACCATTCTACGCATCTAAAGCAAGAACTACCACTAGATCACATGCTAAGTAATATATTTGTCTCCGAGGAATACAGTCAACATCTATTCAAATAAAGACTGCTCTTCCCTCTACCTTAAAAATAAGTGAGCATTCTGGCTCGCGTTAGGTGCTAGAAACATCTCTGTCATCATCGACATCAACAATTATAATGTAGGTAATAATAATAATTATATATGTATATAACGATAGAGAATTTGAAAGTGCAAATAGCGCTTGACCCTCTGATACTTTCGGGAAGGAGGTTCCAGTCACGGCAGGCAATTACTGTGATTGAATGACAGTAAATGGCAGTTCCATGGGTAGGTAAAGCAAGGATAGAATATTATAAGTAGATCCAGTATTAAGACTGTAATAGGATGAGAGATTTAAAATATGAAGGAAGGTAACATGGCTGTGGAAAATGAAGAATTTTATGGAGATGGCGTAGGGTATGCACAGTACGACGGGTTTCTAGTCTGGGCCAAGGTAGATGGTTATAGGAAGGAGTTGCATGGTCATAGTACCGTAGGTTACAGAAGTATCTCACACCTGCATTTTGACCACTTTGCAATCTGCTTAATAACTTGAGCACAACGTCTCTATAAATCGCGTAACAATAGTCGACATGAGGGAAAACCAGAGCTTCTACCAGCACATTTTAAAGATTTTCAGGAAATAAGTAGTCTATATATACCCGCGCAGCATGTGCAATGCAGAGATTGTTTTCTGGGTGATATTCGTAATGTGCGTTGTCCATGACATGTCATCATCGAAAGTAACGTCCGACTCGTTGGCTGAACGGTCAGCGTACTGACCTTCGGTTCATAGGGTCCCGGGTTCGATTCCCGGCTGGGTCGGGGATTTTAACCTTAATTGGTTAATTCCAATGGCACGGGGGCTGGGTGTATGTGCTGTCTTAATCATCATTTCATCCTCATCACGACGCGCAGGTCACCTACGGGTGTCGAATAGAAAGACCTGCACCTGGCGAGCCGAACTTGTCTTCGGACACTCCCGGCACTAAAAGCCATACGCCATTTCATTTCATCGAAAGTAACGCTGAGGACTGTTGCTGATGACACGAGTGGCATGTTAATGAAAATCCACAGCCCGTTTCCAGTCATTTGACTGGGTCAGGGATGGAAGGAATGAAGTCCCCATCTAGCGGCGAGGATAGGAAATGTGCCGGCTGCCGAAGCCTGTCGCACTCCTCTGGGGCAATGATAAATGAATGACAGATGAAATGTTAACTGGAATGAAAGATGGCAGGGAAAACCGGAGTACCCGGAGAAAAACCTGTCTTGCCTCCGCTTTGTCCAGCACAAATCTCACATGAAATGACCGGGATTTGAACCGCCGTACGCCATTTCATTTTCTTATATCGTTCATATCTCCACCCTTATAAAATAAAATTGTACGAGCAATCTTGAAACATTCAGGAGCCCATGTCTCTATCAAAATTATAGTTAGTATTTTAGCGATTATTCTGGCTTCTCTTACACATTAAACAACCCTCATAAGCTTGTCGGGACCAGGCGCTGTAGCCTATCGCCATTTTCATCATAGCATTCATCACAGCATTCATACAATAACGATCAAATGAGTATTAATGGCGAAAAAATTTCGACAATGCAACCAATAATGAAAATAAAGACACCGGAACTATTCCACTGTCGGCAGTTCATCTGTTAGCGTAACTGGGAGGGATATTGATTTTGTAACGGCTATTCACATTTGTTTAAAAGTATCTAATTTACGAGATATTATTTTACTCGTTATAATTGCTCTGAGAACATAGCGTTATTCGTTTGTATAAATATCTGATACATTTGTACACCAACATTTTTTTCTCATAGTTGAACATTTCCAGAGCTGCTCTAGTTTCTTTACTGATAATGTTATTTTAACGTGGGAACTAATTAGTTATTAACCCTTTATAGGTTACTGGTAAGCACCGAGTAGACTGGCCACGTGTGTTAACATGCTACGGCTATGGAGCCAAGCTCTGCATTAGGGAGACACGTGGGCTCGAACTCCACCGTCGGCCGGCCTCAGAATGGCTTTACATGGTTTTCCCATTGTTAAATCCAGCCAAATTCCGGAACCGTTTCTATCCATAGACCACAGCCATAGCGCGATAACAAGGGCAACCACTCCGCTCGGATAGTGAAAATAATATATAAAACAAAGGCTAAGATTCTATGGCAGGGCCTCTCAGAGTGCACGGTGCAAAAGACGACTTCGCTTGGTTGACCAGAGTGCAGACCCACACTCCTCGATTTGGAGCAATAGCGCTGTCTCTTTCTTTCCCTACGCCTGTCTCGCTCGCTCCGCCTGTCTCCCTCTCCCTCACTTGCTCCGTAGCCGAGCCGCTTTGAGCCGAGTTGAGCCGAGCTTAGCCGAGTAGCCCAGAGACGAAGCGTTGGTCCGAGCCGAGCCGAATGGAACCTATGCACTGTGCACAGGAACTCTCCGCCTCAATTTGCACGCGTGAGATTTTGGGCGTTTGAGAGGCCCTGTTCTATGGATATACTAGCAAGATACCCGTGCTTCGCTACGGTATTATACTGAAATTTATAATTGAATGCTTATTGTTTTAGATATATAATCCGCCGAAATTCGCGATCTGACCGTTTTCTGCGAGAATCCGCCAAATTTCGCGATCTGACTCGTATTCTAATAGATTACGGCAAGTTTCCTCCCATTTTTCAATCTTTCTTTCCAGCAAACGATTTCGTACTTCCCGGGCTAGGTCCAGGTATTCCACCCCGTTAGTTGGGTCCCTAAATCTTTGCCATCTTTTCCTATAAGCATTTTTAATATGGATCAAATCCTTCAGGGGTTCTGTCGTGGTGTCGTCTTGGGTGCCTTGGCGGTAGCCTACTGAACCCGCGGCCGGACTGCATTCTTAGTCATTAGCCGTCCAGGACCCGTTTCCAGCGTGGTTCGCACATGTGACGACGGTCCAGAACATTATTATTATTATTATTATTATTATTATTATTATTATTATTATTATTATTATTATTATTATTATTATTATTATTATTATTATTATTATTATTATTATATGTTCTGGACCCCACAGCAATATGCAAGACCGCTACTTGGCGGTAAATTACATCTGCTGCCATTGTCATTGTTGACAATGTGGCCAGCACCATTGTCGCGCGTAGGCAAGTGTGCGGGATTTCTGGCGATACGAATGACACACCTCCGTGTATTAGTGACCTTATTATAGAGGTGAACAATTTGACGGTCAATATCATTCCTATCGTTTATTTCAAATGTGTTTAAATTTTTATTTATATGCCAGGAGAATCTACTCTAATCTAAGAACGTTCTCCGAAGGAAAAGATGGCTGTTGAAAAAGAACCCAGGAAAGATTAAAATGATCGGTTTATGACCAGAATAAGTACATCGAAAGTCAACAGCCTGTTTCCTATCATTCGACAGGATCAGGGATGGAATGAATAAAGCCCCATCTAGCGGCGACAATATGAAATGTGCCGGCTGCCGAAGCTCCCCTCTGGGGCAATGATCGATGAGTGACAAATGAAATGAAATATTGGACAGTGTTGCTGGAATGAATGATGACAGGAAAAGCCGGAGTATCTGGAGAAAAACCTGTCCCGCCGCCATTTTGTCCAGCACGAATGTCATATGGAGTGACCGGGATTTGAAACACGGAACCCAGCTGTGAGAGGCTGGCGCGCTGCCGCCTGAGCAACGGAGGCTCCTTATAAGTACATTATGAACAGTAAAATCAATTGGTCTCACCGCCTTTTACACCCCACTGCCGTTAAGTTTATTTACCCCACCCCCCAAAAAATGAAAAGAAGGTGTGTTTCTTTATGTTTAAAGGAGATTCCAAATACCAATGTTCAACGGGCGAGTTGGCCGTGCGTGTAGAGGCGCGCGGCTGTGAGCTTGCATCCGGGAGATAGTAGGTTCAAATCCCACTATCGGCAGCCCTGAAGATGGTTTTCCGTGGTTTCCCATTTTCACACCAGGCAAATGCTGGGGCTGTACCTTAATTAAGGCCACGGCCGCTTCCTTCCAACTCCTCGGCCTTTCCCATCCCATCGTCGTCATAAGACCTATCTGTGTCGGTACGACGTAAAGCCCCTAGCAAAAAAAAAAAAAAAAAAAAAAAAAAAAACCAATGTTCACGTTTATTACCTTCAGTTTTGAGATATAAGTATCCCCTTAAAAATAATTCACTTTTTTTAACTTCCTTTCATACTCCCCCCCCCCTCGCAAAGTGATATTAAGGCAAAAAAACTTGTTCCTTTAATAGTAAATGATCTTCTAAGTACCAATTATCACCACTCTAACCTCTTTAGTTTTTGATTTATGTGTCCTCATGAAAGGAATTCAGCTCCTTTTCACTCCCCCCCCCCCAAGATTGTTCCCCCCCAAAACGCGCTTTTCTTTGTTTTTAAAAGAGATCAAAATACCAATTTTCACGTCTGTAACAACTTTAGTTTTTATTAGATGTATGTATTCCCATACAATTGAGTCAATTAATTTTTTCAATCCTTTAACCCCCCAAACCCCCTTCATTGGATTTTCCGAGAATACGTGTTTGTTTACGTTTAAAGCAGATTCCAAAAATCAAATTTCACGTGTGTAACATCTTCATTTTTGAGATATCAGTAGCCTAATTAAAAGAATTCAACACCATTTTCAGTCACTTTACCCCCCCCCCCCACTTCCCAAGTGGTATTTCCGAAAACTAAAAATACACGTTTCTTTATTTTTAATAGAATTAAAAAATACCATTTCTCACTTCTGTAACATGTTAAGTTTTTTGAGATATACTGTAGAAATTCTCATTTTAAAATTTCACCCCTTTTTAGTTCCCCTTAAGTGGAGTTTCCAAAGACAAATCACCTATGTTTCTTTACACTTACAGGAGATTCCAAATACCCACTTTTTACGTCTGTAACATTTTACGCTTCTCAGATATTCTGTAGACATAGTCTTTCAAAATATTCACCCCAATTTGCCACTCCTGTTTAACCGCCATTAATTGAATTTTCCAAAAGCAAAAATGTACGTGTATCTTTACTTTTAAAGGAGATCCCATTTACAAATTTTCAGTTCTGTAATATCTTCAGTTTCTGAGATATATGTATCCTCATTAAAGGCATTCAACCCATTATTCACCCTTTTACACCCCTCCTATTGGGATTTAGAGAAAACAAAGAAATACGTGTTCCTTTATTTTTAAGGGAGATTCTAAACACCAATTTTTACATCCGTAAACGTTTAGAGTTTTAAGATGTAGACACACTCATTTTAAAAATTCCCCCCCCCCTTTTCACCCCCCATGATTTGGATTTTCCTAAAACGAAAACATACCTGTTTCTTTATATTTAAAGTAGATCCCAAATACCAATTTTCAGGTCTGTAATATCTTCTGGTTCTGAAATATAAGTAGCCTCATTAAAGGCATTCAACCTCCTTTTCACCCTTTTCCACCCTTCCTATTAGGATTTTCCGAAAACAAAAAATACGTGTTTCTTTATTTTCAAAGGAGATTCTAAATACCAAATTTTTCATCTATAAACTTTAAAAGTTTTGAGATATAGATACTCATTTTATAAATTTCATCCCCCTTTTCACCCCCCATTATTTGGATTTTCCCAAAACGAAAAAATACCTGTTTCTTTATTTTTAAAGTAGATCCCAAATACCAATTTTCAGGTCTGTAATATATTCAGCTTCTAAGACATAAGTATTTTCTTTAAAGGCATTCAACCCAATTTTCACCCCCTTTTCACCCCTCCTGTTGGGATTTTCCGAAAACAAAAAACTACGTGTTCCTTGGTTTATAATGAAGATTCTAAATACCAATTTTTACATCTGCAAACTTTAAAACTTTTGAGATATAGATGCACTCATTCTAAAAATTCACCCCCTTTTTCACCCTCGCATTAATTGGATTTTCCAAAAACAAAAAAATATGTGTTACTTTATTTTTGAAAGCGATCAAAAGTACCAATTTTGAGGTCTGTAATATTCTCAGTTTCTGAGATATAAGTATTCTCTTTAAAGGCATTCAACCCATTTTCACCCCTTTTTACCCCTCCTATTGGGATTTTCAGAAAACAAAAAAATACGTGTTCCTTTATTTTTAATGAAGATTCTAAATACCAATTTTTACATCTCTAAACTTTAAAACTTTTGAGATATAGATGCACTCATTTTAAAAATTCACCCCCCTTTCACCCTCGCATTAATCGGATTTTCCAAAAACAAAAAAATATATGTTTCTTTATTTTTGACAGCGATCGAAAGTACCAATTTTGAGGTCTGTAATATCTTCTGTTTCTGAGATATAAGTAGCGGAATCCTGATTAAGGGCATTCAACCCCTTTTTCGCCCTTTTTCACCCCTCCTATTGGGATTGTCTGAAAACAAAAAAATACGTGTTTCCTTATTTTTAAAGAAGATTCTAAATACCAATTTTCACATGTGTAAACTTTTCAATTTTTGAGATATAGACACACTCATTTTAAAATTTCACCCCCCTTTTCACCCCCTTAGCGACAGAATATCCAAAAATTCTCTCTTAGCGAGCACCTGCATTACAATATGAATACATACCCAAAATTTCATTTTTTTATGTCCAGTAGTTTTGGCTCGGCGATGATGAATCAGTCAGTCAGTCAGGACAAGCTACTTTATATATATATAGATTAAAAGAAGGCATCCAGACAGACTTACCAAACAAATAGTCGAATTCTATGAAAATAGTAATAAAGTAAAAACAGACACGATGAAATGGATTGGCGAAATCATTACCGATTTGAAACAGACAGGAATTACATCAGCAGATGTCCAAAACAGGGTAATCTTCAGATCCAAAATTTAGAAATGGAAAGTTGATCAAGAGGAAAGACCAAAGAAGAGGACTGGAACAAGTTGGTGTGAAGACAGAAAGGAAATCCGCCGTAAAAGGATGAAAGTAATATGGGCGCAGAGGAAGGCAAATGCACGTGTCTAAGTACTTTGCGTAGCCTTAATGGGCTTAATCGCATATAATAATAATAATAATAATAATAATAATAATAATAATAATAATAATATGGCCGTACGTTGGATGAAATATTTTGACTTGCGAATATCAATCATGTAAAAGACAAACATAATGTAGAGACGAGCTGCTCGACTAAGTGGTATGTTCCGACCTATCAGTGGAGAGATGGCGTAGAATGACATCAGTAGACGAATATGTTCGAGTGATGTCTTTAAAAGTTGGAAGGTTGCAATATGAAGACAAAACTGGAATTCAAGAGGACAAATTGGGGCAAATATTCGTTTATATGAAGGGGAGTTAGGGATCGGAATAGCTTACCAAGGGAGATGTTAAATAAATTTCCAATTTCTTAGCGATCATTTAAGAAAACGCTAGGAATACGACAGGTGGGAAATCTGCCACCCGGGCGACTGCCCTAAATACAGATCAGTATTGATTGATTGATTGATTGATTGATTGATTGATTGATTGATTGATTGATTGATTGATTGATTGATTGATTGATTGATTGATTGATTGATTGATTGATTGATTGATTGATTGATTGATTGATTGATTGATTGATTGATTGATTGATTGATTGATTGATTGATTGATTGATTGATTGATTGATTGATTGATTGATTGATTGATTGATTGATTGATTGATTGATTGATTGATTGATATGTAACAGTAGTAGTAAGGTTCTAGCTACCGTGTTTAAGCTTTCTAATCTGGTGCCATTTATGCTGCCAGCGCGTCAATTTCTACGTTCCGTTTTACTCTACCAGATGGCAGCGAAATAAACCTCTGTTGGAAGATCTATGGCTGATTTTATCGGGTAAACGCCAAATGTATCACCAGATGTTTGGTTGTTGTTCATAGGGACGTAACATCTATGTCATCGGTTCTGTGTCAACAGAGATCTCTTACATGCTGTCATTGTAGGACATGAGAGCCAAATGGATTTGTTTCCTCCCTTCAAATCCTATGTACTTGTTTCAAACCGCGTGTATGATATCCAGAATCCGGAACTCTATCGAGGGTTCATATAACGTACAATATAACTTCACTTCGTACTTATAATGGAAGGAATTCTCAGATTTATTTATTGATTGTAGTTTAACATTGCAGAAACATATAATACAGTTCTTTTTGAAAGAAGTTTGACTGGGAGGGTAGATACCGAGACCTTAATTATGGACGTCACAGGTAAACTATAATAAATTCTAAAATGAATATTTTGAGGTTTTTATTGTATGTGGTGTCTTTTGGTCTTGTCTTCTTATGTGTAGGCTACATTATTATATGTGTATGTTTCGCAGCTATAAACGTTGGTTATTATTGATTATTGGTTAATGTTTATTTATCGTATGGCTATACATTACAATTAGACGTATACAATTAGCAACACTTTCTTTATATTATAAATATTACACTAACATATCTAAATTTGCGACATATTTTATGACATCATAAGTTGCCAGCAGGAAGTCGCTGAAGTTCCCAATATAGGACCTGGTCTTGCAGTCCTGTATAATGTGGCCTGTCTTCTCCACAGTCACATTTTGGAGATTCTTACTTACCCCACTTATGGAGAGCGTCCGCGCACCTGCCATGGTTGGTCCGGATTTTATTTAAGGCAGACCAAATTCTGCGAGGCTGTTCAAATACAGGTGGTTTCCTCGCGATGCAGGGTAACGCACAGTGTGTCGAATCCCAATTCTAGGTTACAAATTAAGAACGTTAATAGTGCTGGGAACCTAATAAAAGTTGGTAATATACCGTTTTCGAGGTCGCTGAATTCATGTGCATCGTCTGAAGTGTACGATCTTCGGGGGTAAATATATAGGGGTGAGGGGAAAGAGGAGGTTTAAGAAATGACCGAAAGCAACAATAGAATCGTCCATTTACGGGAGCAAAAATAACGATTTGGATGTGTATATTATAGTTTATGACAGTAGTAAACATGCTGTTTAAAACTGGATAAAATATGAATAACAATGAGAATTTCAGTCCAGTATTCTTGTTACACTCTATTTGAGGGAAGAGACGAAGGCACTGTATGTAAATTCTTCAGGATTGAAAATGTATTTTAAATTGGTATTAAACATAGAACAACGAAATATGCACCAAAAATAACAATAATTTTTTAAAATAAAAACATATTCGTCAAAATCAAAACAACAATATTTCTTTATAACAAAACTTCTTTTTCCTGTCAGGTTAATGACGTAGTTTTATTAAACACACCTTACACACGAAAACCATATTATTTTTATAATATATATTATACTAGCAAGATACCCGTGCTTCGCTACGGTATTATACTGAAATTTATAATTGAATGCTTATTGTTTTAGATATATAATCCGCCGAAATTCGCGATCTGACCGTTTTCTGCGAGAATCCGCCAAATTTCGCGATCTGACTCGTATTCTAATAGATTACGGCAAGTTTCCTCCCATTTTCAATCTTTCTTTCCAGCAAACGATTTCGTACTTCCCGGGCTAGGTCCAGGTATTCCACCCCGTTAGTTGGGTCCCTAAATCTTTGCCATCTTTTCCTATAAGCATTTTTAATATGGATCAAATCCTTCAGGGGTTCTGTCGTGGTGTCGTCTTGGGTGCCTTGGCGGTAGCCTACTGAACCCGCGGCCGGACTGCATTCTTAGTCATTAGCCGTCCAGGACCCGTTTCCAGCGTGGTTCGCACATGTGACGACGGTCCAGAACATTATTATTATTATTATTATTATTATTATTATTATTATTATTATTATTATTATTATTATTATTATTATTATTATTATTATTATTATTATTATTATTATTATTATTATTATATGTTCTGGACCCCACAGCAATATGCAAGACCGCTACTTGGCGGTAAATTACATCTGCTGCCATTGTCATTGTTGACAATGTGGCCAGCACCATTGTCGCGCGTAGGCAAGTGTGCGGGATTTCTGGCGATACGAATGACACACCTCCGTGTATTAGTGACCTTATTATAGAGGTGAACAATTTGACGGTCAATATCATTCCTATCGTTTATTTCAAATGTGTTTAAATTTTTATTTATATGCCAGGAGAATCTACTCTAATCTAAGAACGTTCTCCGAAGGAAAAGATGGCTGTTGAAAAAGAACCCAGGAAAGATTAAAATGATCGGTTTATGACCAGAATAAGTACATCGAAAGTCAACAGCCTGTTTCCTATCATTCGACAGGATCAGGGATGGAATGAATAAAGCCCCATCTAGCGGCGACAATATGAAATGTGCCGGCTGCCGAAGCTCCCCTCTGGGGCAATGATCGATGAGTGACAAATGAAATGAAATATTGGACAGTGTTGCTGGAATGAATGATGACAGGAAAAGCCGGAGTATCTGGAGAAAAACCTGTCCCGCCGCCATTTTGTCCAGCACGAATGTCATATGGAGTGACCGGGATTTGAAACACGGAACCCAGCTGTGAGAGGCTGGCGCGCTGCCGCCTGAGCAACGGAGGCTCCTTATAAGTACATTATGAACAGTAAAATCAATTGGTCTCACCGCCTTTTACACCCCACTGCCGTTAAGTTTATTTACCCCACCCCCCAAAAAATGAAAAGAAGGTGTGTTTCTTTATGTTTAAAGGAGATTCCAAATACCAATGTTCAACGGGCGAGTTGGCCGTGCGTGTAGAGGCGCGCGGCTGTGAGCTTGCATCCGGGAGATAGTAGGTTCAAATCCCACTATCGGCAGCCCTGAAGATGGTTTTCCGTGGTTTCCCATTTTCACACCAGGCAAATGCTGGGGCTGTACCTTAATTAAGGCCACGGCCGCTTCCTTCCAACTCCTCGGCCTTTCCCATCCCATCGTCGTCATAAGACCTATCTGTGTCGGTACGACGTAAAGCCCCTAGCAAAAAAAAAAAAAAAAAAAAAAAAAAAACCAATGTTCACGTTTATTACCTTCAGTTTTGAGATATAAGTATCCCCTTAAAAATAATTCACTTTTTTTAACTTCCTTTCATACTCCCCCCCCCCCCTCGCAAAGTGATATTAAGGCAAAAAAACTTGTTCCTTTAATAGTAAATGATCTTCTAAGTACCAATTATCACCACTCTAACCTCTTTAGTTTTTGATTTATGTGTCCTCATGAAAGGAATTCAGCTCCTTTTCACTCCCCCCCCCCCAAGATTGTTCCCCCCCAAAACGCGCTTTTCTTTGTTTTTAAAAGAGATCAAAATACCAATTTTCACGTCTGTAACAACTTTAGTTTTTATTAGATGTATGTATTCCCATACAATTGAGTCAATTAATTTTTTCAATCCTTTAACCCCCCAAACCCCCTTCATTGGATTTTCCGAGAATACGTGTTTGTTTACGTTTAAAGCAGATTCCAAAAATCAAATTTCACGTGTGTAACATCTTCATTTTTGAGATATCAGTAGCCTAATTAAAAGAATTCAACACCATTTTCAGTCACTTTACCCCCCCCCCACTTCCCAAGTGGTATTTCCGAAAACTAAAAATACACGTTTCTTTATTTTTAATAGAATTAAAAAATACCATTTCTCACTTCTGTAACATGTTAAGTTTTTTGAGATATACTGTAGAAATTCTCATTTTAAAATTTCACCCCTTTTTAGTTCCCCTTAAGTGGAGTTTCCAAAGACAAATCACCTATGTTTCTTTACACTTACAGGAGATTCCAAATACCCACTTTTTACGTCTGTAACATTTTACGCTTCTCAGATATTCTGTAGACATAGTCTTTCAAAATATTCACCCCAATTTGCCACTCCTGTTTAACCGCCATTAATTGAATTTTCCAAAAGCAAAAATGTACGTGTATCTTTACTTTTAAAGGAGATCCCATTTACAAATTTTCAGTTCTGTAATATCTTCAGTTTCTGAGATATATGTATCCTCATTAAAGGCATTCAACCCATTATTCACCCTTTTACACCCCTCCTATTGGGATTTAGAGAAAACAAAGAAATACGTGTTCCTTTATTTTTAAGGGAGATTCTAAACACCAATTTTTACATCCGTAAACGTTTAGAGTTTTAAGATGTAGACACACTCATTTTAAAACTTCCCCCCCCCTTTTCACCCCCCATGATTTGGATTTTCCTAAAACGAAAACATACCTGTTTCTTTATATTTAAAGTAGATCCCAAATACCAATTTTCAGGTCTGTAATATCTTCTGGTTCTGAAATATAAGTAGCCTCATTAAAGGCATTCAACCTCCTTTTCACCCTTTTCCACCCTTCCTATTAGGATTTTCCGAAAACAAAAAATACGTGTTTCTTTATTTTTAAAGGAGATTCTAAATACCAAATTTTTCATCTATAAACTTTAAAAGTTTTGAGATATAGATACTCATTTTATAAATTTCATCCCCCTTTTCACCCCCCATTATTTGGATTTTCCCAAAACGAAAAAATACCTGTTTCTTTATTTTTAAAGTAGATCCCAAATACCAATTTTCAGGTCTGTAATATATTCAGCTTCTAAGACATAAGTATTTTCTTTAAAGGCATTCAACCCAATTTTCACCCCCTTTTCTCCCCTCCTATTGGGATTTTCCGAAAACAAAAAACTACGTGTTCCTTGGTTTATAATGAAGATTCTAAATACCAATTTTTACATCTGCAAACTTTAAAACTTTTGAGATATAGATGCACTCATTCTAAAAATTCACCCCCTTTTTCACCCTCGCATTAATTGGATTTTCCAAAAACAAAAAAATATGTGTTACTTTATTTTTGAAAGCGATCAAAAGTACCAATTTTGAGGTCTGTAATATTCTCAGTTTCTGAGATATAAGTATTCTCTTTAAAGGCATTCAACCCATTTTCACCCCTTTTTACCCCTCCTATTGGGATTTTCAGAAAACAAAAAAATACGTGTTCCTTTATTTTTAATGAAGATTCTAAATACCAATTTTTACATCTCTAAACTTTAAAACTTTTGAGATATAGATGCACTCATTTTAAAAATTCACCCCCCTTTCACCCTCGCATTAATCGGATTTTCCAAAAACAAAAAAATATATGTTTCTTTATTTTTGACAGCGATCGAAAGTACCAATTTTGAGGTCTGTAATATCTTCTGTTTCTGAGATATAAGTAGCGGAATCCTGATTAAGGGCATTCAACCCCTTTTTCGCCCTTTTTCACCCCTCCTATTGGGATTGTCTGAAAACAAAAAAATACGTGTTTCCTTATTTTTAAAGAAGATTCTAAATACCAATTTTCACATGTGTAAACTTTTCAAGTTTTGAGATATAGACACACTCATTTTAAAATTTCACCCCCCTTTTCACCCCCTTAGCGACAGAATATCCAAAAATTCTCTCTTAGCGAGCACCTGCATTACAATATGAATACATCCCCAAAATTTCATTTTTTTATGTCCAGTAGTTTTGGCTCGGCGATGATGAATCAGTCAGTCAGTCAGGACAAGCTACTTTATATATATATAGATTGTATTTGCACATTTAAAAGGCAAGATTACACTCAAAAACATTTCATAAAAGAAGTGAAAGGATCATATTACTTTAAAGTATTTGTCTCATCAATCTCATCCCGTTAATAATGACAATATATCTAATGTTCATTCGTCCCCTGATTCGTCTGTAGAGTCCAGAGCATCGTAGTCATTGCTATACTGGTCTTCGTCCTTTGATGTGAAGGGATCTTGGGAGTCATTAAGTAACCCAATAGCTTCCATAGGTAGATCACCAGGAGTTTTACGTGGCATTGTTCGGTACTTTTTTATTAAGGGATCTGATTTAATCAACAACATGTTAAGCAAGTCCCTATTCGTTGAATCCCTGCTACATTTTCGAATATGATGTTCACGAAACCTCCGACAATATTTCTAGCTTCTTGAGCTTCTTCAGACAAAGTTTCTATTGGCACAAGAAAATGTTCAATTACTTGAGTACTGTGTATCTTACTAAAATGTTATGCACAGTTACGGGCATATAACACCATACATATAGTTTACCATACAAAGCCGCAATGAATATTTCCCGAAATCGTTGTTCTCTTCTTCTTGCACTCTCCCATTTTTTGTAAATATTATGGGATATCAACTTAATTTTGTTTCTTAGTTCCTGAACCTGAGTGCCAGTAAGAGTTGTAGGCTCAAATTTATTCATAACATATTGAAATATGACTTCTGAACGCCCCTCTTTACGACACGACCGCCACACGTTGAAAAATTCTTCTCGCGGAAATAAGAAAATTAACCATCATGCACATTCGTGCGCAACCAAACTACTACAGATTCTGAATATACACTAAATTTCCCATCGAATGACGTTTAAAGTAAAGTGGCACTATGAGGCACTTATAAAGTTTTTTCCAGCAAAATCTAAAAACAATCTAATTTTCTACAAACACTTCCTTTTACAACGCATTGTGAATAATTTATTTAGTGCAGAACGCTTGTGTTACGCATACAAGTGAGAACACATACCTCTTTTCACTATTCCATGAGCCATAGAAGACAACAACTCTTAAACTCCCTAGAAACACACCTCCTATCAACTGAGCTGATAACTGCCAGGAAGACGTTTCAGCACCTTCCACCCCCCCCCCCCTCCTACGCACCAGAAAGCGGAAAGGAAGACTGAAGTTCACCGTTTGGTTTGTTCACTATCGAATGAGCCAGGTTTCACTTTGATTTGCGCCGGTGATTTTTTTTTTTTCCACCTAGATATGGGATTTGTGTAGCGTTTGACTGTTTTGACAGCATTTTTCTTGCCAGCTTTGCTTCCAGTTTGAAGTTTGTCATAGTTAATTCCCTACCAGTGATCATTGATGGAAGCTTAGATACTAGTCGGTGTCTTTGTAAACCCGGAAACTGAGGATTGTCTAAAATTGTCTTGTTCTCCCGACGAAGAGCGTTATTCTGCTGAAGGTCTGGAGGAAGTATATGACCCAGGATTGGTAACCTGAATGTGGGTGTTGTTTTTATAGTTCCACTGATAATTCGCATTATGCTGTTTAGCTGAGAGTCAGCTTTTCTTGTGTGCGCGCTGTTTAGCCACACTGGGGAACAATATTCTGCCACTGGATAGATCAATCCACGTGCAGAGATGCGCATTGTGTTCGCAAAGGAACCCCATTAGTGCCACATAACTTATGGAGGATATGAACAATGGTAAATGATCATACAATTGTTCAGCCTTATGCCGTCCGCTGCGCCCATTATTGTATTAGTCCTTGGACAGTTTATCACGGTCAGAACTGTCGATTCGATCTGCCTTAAGGTTAGCAAATATGCGCCTAAATAGCTTCTTTCTGTTCTCCTGTAAAGTAAGTGAAATGCCATTTACTTCTGAAGTCCAGAATTTAGGTACATTGTCGGGCTGAGTGGCTCAGGCGATTGAGGCGCTGGCCTCTGACTCCAATTTCGCAGGTTTGATCATGGCTCAGTCCGTTGGTATTTCAAGGTGCTAACATACTGCAGTCTCGTGTCTGTATATTTACTGGCACGTAAAAGAATTCCTGCGGGACTAAATTCCAGCACCTCAGCGTCTGCGAAAACCGTAAAAGTAGTTAGTGGGACGTAAATTCTATAACATTATTATTTATTAAGGTACATTCCCAGCATTTACCGGGTATGAAAATGGAAAGGATGGAAACCAAATTCAGAACTCACTAGCAGTTTCCCTCTGGCTCCGCCCGCAATGTACAAAGTATGGTGTTGTTCGTTACTATCCTCACGGATGTATTTGCAAAGTTTCGAGTTAATGAAATAAAGCACCTGATCTGCTATTGTAATAGAATGTAATATAATGTCAAAAAATACATCACACAATGAAATTGAATTAAACGTTCCTTGGAACAACACTACGCGCCGAACTGTTAAAAAGTCCTTCAAAGATCTTCGTTATGGAGACAAATGTACTCATAACTTTTCTCAGAATCTATCAATTTAAGTAGTTATAACTCCAAAAGAAAGCGCTTGATCCACTGAGTGTTTTTAGACCAAAACGAACTATGTACCTCATTTAGAACGAAAGATCTGATTGCTTCAATGAGAAAAAGTGTTGAAGAAATGATACGTCAAATTGAATGTGCACTCGTAACTTTCCTCAGAGTCGACCAATTTGAATAGTTAAGAGCTGATTTGAAAGAGCTTGATCCACTGAGTGCTCTTAGGTCAAAACAAACTCCGTACCTCAATTAGAACCAAAGATGTGATTGCTTCAAAGAGACAACAATTGAAAATCAAATAATTTGAAGAAGGCGGAAGTTATGTGATTTATAGTACCTGATAAGATAACAAATCTGTGCATGAATACCTTTTAGTTAAAAAATAATGAAGGAAATCGACCAGATAGAATGGCCGGACTGACTTACTTTAGTTTTAATACATTTTTTAAATATATAGATGGTGCTAGGGTTGCAACAGTCCATACCTTGAATGCAATAATACACCTTTACAAGGCGTACAACAGAATATAACATACAGTATATAACGGATGTAGGGTGATCAGAAACAACGTGAACCGTGTGCATTATTGTTAGAGGGTTGGTGTTACTGATAAATAAATTGAAAATATAATTCAATATCTCGCGGCGTAGCAAATTTATCAGCTGCTGAAGTTAGCCAATCAGATCCTTTCGCAGGCGAATTCAAATGGGATTTGCGAAGCGGTGTTGCTAAGTCTGCAGGTGGTTTAAATGGACTTAAGAACGATGCCGAGAATTCAGCGCCAAACACAAACACACCGTGGGTGCCAGCGTACTTGCTAAGGCGTGGTCTTGTCAGCTCGCAGGTCCGCACTCGAATCCCTCCCATGTTTCTTCCATTGGTGCCCTCAAGGCGGTCTTAAGCCTTGTCCGGGGTTACCATCGTCGCATTTGAATTCGCCCGCGAAGTGATCTGACTGGCTAACTTCAGTTGCCGATAAAATGACAACGGCGCGAGGTATCGAATTTTTTTTTTTTTTTTTTTTTTTACAAATTGCTTTACGTCGCACCGTCACAGACAGGTCTTATGGCGACGATGGGACAGGAAGGGCTAGGAGTAGGAAGGAAGCGACCGTGGCCTTAATTAAGGTACATCCCCAGCATTTTCCCGGTGTGAAAATGGAAAACCACGGAAAACCATCTTCAGGGCTGCCGACAGTGTGATTCGAACCCACTATCTCCCGAGTACTGGATACTGGCTGCACTTAAGCGACTGCAGCTATCGAGCTCAGTATATATAGAGTAATTAGTCTAATGACCCCTTGTAGGTGGGGGACGCAGTCGAAGAACACAACCACGATATCCCTTGCCTGTCGTAAGAGGTGACTTAAAGGAGCGACTAAGGGATGATATAATTAGAACCATGAAACTACTTGTGATTAGTGGGTGGGCCACTTTGGGTTTATAGTATCTCTGGTTAGAATCACTATATACGGTACACCACGGGCTTATGTTGCCTGTGATTAGTACCATTGTGAGAAACACCACGGAGCTGGACGTTGCCTGTGATTAGTACCCACTATGTGAGGAACACCATAGATCTCCGTTACCTGTGCGACGTACAATACTTGTGAGTAGCACCATAACGTTTGGAATACCGTGAGTCTACGCTACTCTTGATTAGTACCGCAACTTGAGAAACACCATAGTTCTACTTTACTAGCGATAAGTACCACTATGAGGGGCCGTTAACCTGGATTTTGGACCCCTTTGGACAACAAGCATGCTCGATTCAGAATTGGGCTTTGTAAGCAATCTCTTGGTTAGTAATACTAATTTTTAAATATAGTTTCTGAGAATGTGAGGCATTGCGGGTCGGATCCACTGAATATTTTCAGTTCATAATCATTGTTCGTCATCTTTTCGAATTCTAGCAAGTGGATTGATTTTGGAATAATTTTTAACTTTCAGTATTCTGAGTTGGCGCCGCTGATCATTTTAAATTCATATTTATCATTTCATTCTTCATCATCACAATTTAAATTTTAGACAGTAGATGCATTTTGGACTGTTAAATTATCATTGAATTTCGTCTCATTTCGTACCATTAGGGCCGATGTCCTAGATGTTGGGCCCCTTTAAACAACACTCATCATTATCTCATCATTTACACTCTAATGTTCATAAGTCCGGGTCACTTTGTTTCCGACCATCCTGTGTATCAACACAGTTCATATTTAATTTTTAGCGTAAGGATGTCGATGTTACTGCCTTATTTTCTATGATTATATGTTTAATATATTTACTTTTCCGCTTAACAATATATTAATTATGCAGGTTGCTTGTGGCAATGAAGCGATAAATTAACACTTGGAGAAGAAGCATGCCTCTTTAAACTAACCTGTTTGTGACAACATTTCCCGTAATTTCGTTCGTTATGCCCAGTGCAATTGACGCAAGATATGTTCATGAATAAACAACTTTGCGGCTCAAGTATCAGGGCTGTGGGTGATAGCATTAACCTGGTTCCGACAGTTAAAATTACGGTGAAGTAGTACTTTACAGTGAATGTTGCACAAGTATTGTGAAGGTAAGGGAAAATGGGCGTGGATTCAAGGCTAGCGAATACGTTCGATAATTATGAGTGTGAAAACCGCAACGAGGTGACCGCTACTTCGTGAGTAAAACTAGAGTAGAAAGTTAATATCATAAAATCTCAACCTCAGCCATTCTAGGAATAATTCTCCATGGTTTTCAAAATAAGAGCAAGTTTGGTATGCATCAGACTCACAAACCACAGGCATAACCACAGGGTTATGAGGTTATTTAGGGGTTGTAGTAAGGATGTAAAAGAGAGGGCATACAAGTCTCTGGTAAGACGCCAAATAGGCTAGAGTATGGTTCAAGCGCATGGGACCCTCACCAGGATTACTTGATTCTTGAATCATTCTATTCCAAAGAAAAGCAACTAGATTTGTTCTAGGTGATTTCCGACAAAAGTACAAAAGTACAAAAGTTACAAAAATGTTGTCAACTTTGGGCTGGAAAGACTTGGGAGAAAGGAGACGAGCTGCTCGACTAAGTGGTATCTTCCTGGCTGTCAGTGGACAGGTGGCGTTGAACGACATTTGTAGACGA
This sequence comes from Anabrus simplex, assembly GCF_040414725.1. NCBI lineage: Eukaryota > Metazoa > Arthropoda > Insecta > Orthoptera > Tettigoniidae > Anabrus > Anabrus simplex. Next base: position 300,307,734 of record NC_090271.1, read on the forward strand.
ATACGTTTTAGTGTCCTTAAAAGTAGGAAAGATCATAGTATGAAGATAAAGTTGGAATTCAAGAGGACAAATTGAGGCAAATGTTCGTTTATAGGAAGGGGAGTTAGGGATTGGAATAACTTACCAAGGGAGATGTTCAATAAATTACCAATTTCTTTGCAATCATTTAAGAAAAGGCTACTGTCCTAAATGCAGTTCAGTAGCGACTTAATTTGAATTTATGAACATTCCGTTCCCACTTCTAGCCTAGACACTTATAGTAACAAACGCACAAGTACTACCACCGAAGCACGGGTTGCTACACTGACATAAAGCACTCAGAAGCTCAGAGACGCAGGACCAAAACAGGAACTGTTCAGTGTCTATATTTTTCGCCCTTGAAGTGGGATGTTAAATGTAAAATTCTGAAAACGATGTTTCCTGCATTGAGTGAGTTAGCCGTGCGGTTAGTGTCACGCGGCTCTGAGTTTGCTTTCGGGAGATACTGGGTTCGAACCTCTTATTTGAGTCGATGTGACGTAAAGCACATTGTAAGTAGAAAGGAACGATCATGTTTCCCGCTAACAGTAACAAAGATTTTATCCTATTGCGCGACCATTAATCGTGAAAAATAGTCTAATTGCTTAATGGGGTCTTTTTCAAATACTGACAACGTTTCAATTCAAATCTAAAATTCCTGAAATTGAAACTTGCACTGTATTAACAAGGTCGACATATATGGGCAAATTGGCCAAGCCTTGTCCTTCAGTTTACAAGTCAGTGCATTTGATTCCATCTAAGATCTGTAGCATTTGAAGGTATTTAGATTAGTTAACTCCGCATGCTTGGCTTGAGGCACATTGCAGAATTCCTGATGAGCCAAATTTTGACGTCCTAATGTCTCATAAAACATGTAACAATTAAAACTGTGCTAAGAAAGTAACTTTATTATATTTTTATTAACATCATAATGGTAATTCAACATGAAAATTGTTTGTCATTAAAAGACTATGATTTTAGGTGCATTTTCATAAAATGTAAGGGTATTTAAATATAATATATTTGCATCTCTAACATGATCGTTTACATTTCATTCGGATAAAAACCCACAAGATTCTTTTCGTGCTTTTTAGTTGAAAATTTAGTATTAATTCAGTTTTTCTCCTCGATATAGTTTGCTAGCTGAGCAAACGAGAGAGTGCTGAATTGAATTGAATTGAATTGAATTGAATTGAATTGAATTGAATTGAATTGAATTGAATTGAATTGAATTGAATTGAATTGAATTGAATTGAATTGAATTGAATTGAATTGAATTGAATGGAAATTGTTGGTGATTTACATGTCACTGAGGGTGAGAAGCCCCTTTATGTATCGCCTTCGTAAAATAAGATAAGTTTCCATATAAGATTATATATACACGCTTAAAGCAGGGCGGCCGCGTGCGACGTAAGTTGGGCTGAGGCAGCTGCCGTAGCGCAGAGTACAAACACAGTACGTTCGGTCTGAGTTTATATGAGAAGCCCTGCATAATACTAGAAAGGGCAAGGGAGAAACTCGTTGTCCACACAGAATCGATTCCTGTCGAATAGTACCAACGGGTCTCCTGAAATATTAAAGACGCCGTCCGACGGAAGAATCACCATCAATCGCGTCATATGCACCCCATATGAACACTGCTTTGTTGTTTGTAATTGAATCCAAGCCTCGGGACTCGAACCGGCTAACCACGGTGTCAAACCATACAGAGAGGATGCCTTAACGATCATACCCATCGGGTGGGCCTGATTAATGATGAGAAATATATTTGATACAAATTACACCGTTACTACTGATAATTAGCATGAATGGGTTATGGAAAAGTCGCAGGTGTATCAATGAACAAGCTTTGCGCGTTATATTTAACGAAGATGCCTGAATGAACATTAGTATTCAGAGCTAAATGAGATTAGGAAAGGACTCATTTGGCTTTCGGCGATTAGTTTGAGCACCTCAATTAAAAATGTCGCCATGCAATTATGAATATTAGAGCTATCAGCGGGGAGAGTATTTTTTTCAGTGTATTCTCGTATGACAAACAAATGAATAAAAACTTGAAAAAATAATTAACCATAGTGTTAATGCACCAGATCAAATGTTGTGAATCCCAGATTTCATGGTATTTTCGTTTTTTATATGTCTCCACAGGCATGTGCTTGGCTTAAGCGCTTATGCGATGTGACAGCCCGTTATTATTCAACAGTATCATATTCCGGAATACTGATGAGCGTTTTGCAATGTAATTTTCGTGTAACGAATGCAAATGAGCTCTTCAAACGGATTAAATAGCGGATAATGTTACCAACTATATGCTACTGTGTTGCCTATGCATGCTTGTATGAGATAGTAGCATACAGTACGTTTGTCACATGAGGTGTTAATAAACTCAACATATTATTACTTACAGGATATTAGTTCTGTACCAACTCACTAGGAAATGACTCACTGCGTCCCAAATAATAATAATAATAATAATAATAATAATAATAATAATAATAATAATAATAATAATAATAATAATAACTAGGGTCACAGAGAAAGTGCTAGAGAAATGGAAATGTGCATTAATCCATCCTTTACATAAAAAGGGTGATAAGTCAGATCCAAATAATTACAGAGGTATTTCGCTAGTACCAGTTGCGTACAAAATTTTCTCTAAGGTGCTATTAAACAGGCTAGAACCACAAGCAGATCCTCAAATAGGTGAATACCAGGCAGGCTTCAGAAAAGGGAGATCATGCATCGAACAGATCTGGAAGTTGAGAACACTTCTGAAAGTCAGAAAAGAAACACTGTAGTTACCTTTGTGGACTTTAAAAAAGCGTACGACTCCATAGACAGACAGACAGACAGACACTCTTTGACGTACTGGAAGAATATGGCATTGACAGAAAAACCAGAGCACTTATACAACAGACACTTACAGACACCACCTCCAAGATCAAGTTCATGGGAGAAATTTCGGAACCCTTCCAGATACACACAGGTGTCCGACAAGGAGACGGGCTCTCACCAATCTTGTTCAACATGGTGTTGGACAAAATTATCAAGCAGTGGGAGGAACAAATTAAAGGAATACAGCTGGGAAGAACACGTGAAACAAAAACAATCATAAAATGTCTGGGATTTGCAGATGACATAGCCATACTTAGCAATAATACACAGGAGGCAAAGGAAGCACTGGAACGCTTGCAAGAAATAGCTGCCAAAACAGGTCTACAGATATCTTACGAGAAGACCCAATACATGGAACGACAGAACAACAATGTGCACACCATGCATACTGTATATGGATCCGTAAAAAGAGTAGAAAAATTTAAATATTTAGGGGAATACATACAAATAGGAGGATCAAACAAAGCGTCTGACATAGAACGAACGGAAAAACTCCAGAAAGCATACAAACTCACATGGTCACATTATAATAAGAAAAGCATATCAAGATAGGCCAAACTTAGACACTAAAAAACAGTCGTATTACCAGAAGCATTGTATGCGTCAGAAACGACCACAATTGGAGCATCAGGCATCATAGAGACAGAAAAAAGAACGTAAAATTCTCAGAAAAATATTTGGACCAATACACAGAGATGGCCTATGGGTGAAACGACCTACTGAAGAGCTGTACCAGCACACTGACGGACTCACAGACATGATCAGGAAACGCAGACTAACTTTTTATGGGCACATACAGGGAATGGACAGCAACACACTTACAAAGAAAATCTTTGATGTAGTAAACAGTTCAAGCAAGAAAACAAATTGGTATCATGTAATAGAGGAAGACTTAAGGCAGGTGGGGATCAACAGGCAAATGATAGGAGACAGAAAATAATTCAGAAACAAAATTAGGAATACAAAATATATAGTAAATGAGAAGAAGAAGAAGACAGGAACATTGTGGACAGAACAAAGGATGAAGAGATTTTGGTAAGAGAAGAGGAAGAAGAGAAAGAAGTGAAAACTGTGTCATCGTGAGATATTCGAGTTCAAACACTGTCCATAAGGGCCAAAATGATATGAATGAATGAATGAATGAATGAATGAATGAATAACTAGATTGATTAGGAGCAATAAAATCTGTGTTAAAAAATATTTTCCAAACGCAACAAATTATTGCTTCATACGACGCTTTCTTCACAAGTTAGGAAGGATAAAAACCGAAAATTGTTCGTTTCTATTTTTAATTCTTTGTTTCATTCTTTGTTGTTTATTTATTTATTTATTTATATATTTATTTATTTATTTATTTATTTATTTATTTATTTATTTAAATTTGGTGTTGGCGGGGAATGTTGCCAATACATTGGGCGGAGAAAAATCGAACCCCTCCATAATCGAAGAGCGTGGCATCCCGAACCGACTTTCAGCTCGTATTAGAAAGAGAACCCTGCAGTTCTTTGGACACGTATTAAGAAGAGAAAATTGCCCTAAAAAGGTAGCTGTCTAAGGAACCGTAAATGGCCGCGTGGAAGAGCTCCCAGGAGATAAATAAACCAGATCGAAGACGCAACACAACGCGTCTCTTTGAGTGACAAATCGGAAAACAGAAGACCGTAGACAATGACAGCCACTGCTGACGAACTCCACTGAATAGTACAGTAAGTATACGATGACGATACTCAAGAATGAATTATGCGAAAGAAAACAAGAGAATATCGTTTCGATTGTTCATTTATCTATTTTTTCATTTTTCTACACAAGTTCACTAAAGCAATGATTACTACCTTACCAGAAACATTAATAAGGTTAAAAAACTACTTGTGTGCACTTAATTATTTTTGCCTCTTCGAATCTTTCTGCTTTCATTTATTTATCGTGTCAGAAGCGAGAAACACTGCATTAATGATAGAATAATAATTATATTACATAAAATACTTGCCTTTGTTGGCGAGACCTAGTGTTTACAGTGCGCTATGTCTTCTGGTATGGGCTAGAGCTATTTTGTTACTTTCATTGACCTGTCTCAGTCTTAACCTTCGCTTTGACAATATGAAAGTGACTGAGGTATGAGCGATGCTACTAATACCGCTCCTTATGCAGCCAGTCCCTGCTTTGAATGGTGTGAAAATGTTGCTTATAAGGTTAGTTGATGTCTGCATTTAAGTGATCTTGGCAGACTGTTATGTAATAGCAACTTCTGGCAGAGTGAGGAAAGAAACGGGAAACTGTATCACTCCTCATTTCCCTAGTACCCCTCTTCAGTGATGCCTAGACCATCTATGACAGCTAATAGTGGAGCTGTTGAAGACCCAACCATAAAATAGTTTGAATAAAAGAGACGAAACACATAAATTATATTGTATGGTCGCAGGGTTAGACTGTAGAAGACCGAAAGCTGTCCACTTCAAGAGCAAATGGCGTTGCTTTGAACAGGTCTTCCACGGTACAACGGGCTGGGCATGCACCATATTACAATGCATGTGCTGTGGTCTGCTCTTCCCCACATTCTTTCTGCAGAAAATAATTAAATGTTGCATCTCATAGATGATAGTAATTAAGGTTCGAAAGTTCCTGACCCCGTTTAAAGCAATTTAATGTTGCACATAAATGCATATTTCGGCCATTTTTATATTTTGGTCATATTTCAGTGATATACGAGGTCATATGCGGCTTTAATTTCAGCATTTGTGTTTAAATTGAGGCGTCGCCAACAAGGTTCGTGTTACGTGCGTCGAGTTTCAAACACAGGATGTCCAAAAAATGTAGTAGACATATTTTTCTTTATTTTCCCGGAACAGACAGGTAGGAGATTTAGAAGACCTCATTCCACGATGGGTTTGCTGTATAGACGTCTTTAGCACATCTTCCTTGACAGGTTAGTTTGCGACACTGTACGTGTGAGCTCACGGAATCTGACGACAGTGTGTTTGAATAGGATGTCACTCCGGTAGATGTATTATCAGTGATCGCGTCTTGGTACTTAAGACGTTTAATGTTAGTAAATAATAATTGCTGCCTATACCTAAAAGTTTCATATATTTTAGGTCATATTTTATAATTTGTAGATCATATTTTGCTAGTTTTTAGAACATATTTGCTTGTATATTTTATAGTTCTTTAGGTTTAACTTCCGAACCGTAATAATTATCATGTCCATTCCGTCGTGTGCCGTTGTTGTACAGTAAATACATTTCTATTTACATATTTTCACCAAATACCTTCACATTGCAAATCATTGATTTATTGGAAGTATTTGAATGTTTAACGCTCACTGCTGGCAAATTATGTTTTGTGACTCACATACTTTATTTTTACCGTGCGCCTACATAATTATTCTTGCACATTCTTAAATTTGTACGCGATCTGAGGGAGATTGTGATCTAAATAAAGGTGATGAAATGTGTGAACACAGACAATCCTAGGTGAGGTCATTAGCAGAGGATGCACATGCTCAAGTTGGCCCAACTCATTAGCAACTTGCTAAAGAGACTGCACTGCGGTGAACACTGAACGAGCGCTTAATTAAAATAACATCTCCGTCTCTCACTTGTAAGCTACTTAGAAGCAGCGCCCAGAAGTTAAAGGAATTATGGTCAATTACGCTGGTGACATCAAACACGAGTAACCTTCCCTCTGTTGCACCAAGTGTCGTACTTGACTTGTAGAGAGCGTGGTCGTTCCAGTGCATCAACAGTCAGATGTGGTAATGGGCTCCCCATCTTTGCCATGATGCTCAGTTAACTAAGTACTTTCCAAAAATATCAGAGGTCAGTAAGTTGAAACTAGTAGGCAACGTGCTGTTCAAATATCGAATGCTGATAGGAAACCGAGCCCGGTGAATGTCCTTTTGAAATTATTGGTAGTTGCATCGCGACTGTTTTTACTAAAGAACATACAGAAACTGAAAAACTCAAGATGTTTATAATTGTCACGCATGTGTTTGCTTCGCCGGTCGTAGAGTTGGTGTGTGACATTTCTTAGAGGGAGGTCCGTTCACTGCCTGCCGAGGCGGGATAAAGGGAGTGGCTGTGTGGTTGCCATGGAAACGAGGGTGGGGTGGCTGCAGTTGCCATGGAGATAAAACTTCAGGGCAGCTCGTCTTGCTGGGAGTTGCGAAACCTGTCACGGTCACTGATAAGAACCTGATTGTTTGTATAAGAGTGATAGCAAATGGGACGACACCGCCTGGCCAGGTAGTCTACAACAGATCACAGCGGTCAGAATGAAGGAGAGAACAAGTGAGCCGGAAGCGAGGGTTAAGAGTATGTAGAAAGGAATGCTGGAATGTGAAATGGCACGTGCAATGCTCCTCCCTCCAACCTTACCTGTCAGACGCCAACTTCAGTTAAGTCTAGTATAGTTTTCATGCTGTCCTGCCGTTTTCATATAATTTTGAGGCGATGTAAATTGCCTCTTGGAAGGCTGTTTGGTATCATGCTAGTTGGAAGTATACCCGCTGTAGACGCTGTAAGAAGCAGCACAGTTGCGGAAGCATGGCTTGACATAAACATACTAGTTGCTGCGTATAGTTCTTGCAGTTTCATCGTTAACAATCGACAAGCTCTTGAAGCCTATAGTGTAAATACTTAGCAAACGTCCTGCGCGGGAATCGGCCACGCAGGAGGAGGGAAAATTCGGTGTGCTGCCTCATCTGCCACTCCTCTCGCTGCCCAGTCTTCATCTTACACATTGTCCTTAGCACTGTGCGCAGTGGCTGAACACAACTTGTCAACAGGCGAGTTACGAGATAGCGAACCGGGAAGAGAGAGAGAGAGAGCATCGTATAAAACCGTCCCACTGAACCTACAAAACCACGCCCCGCAAGTCACTCAGAAGGACGTTTACTAAGTATTTGGACTATAGCTGACCGGCTGTGTTTACATTCGTTGTCCGCGGGGAACGAGGATTTTCCCAACTCGAGGCACAACGTTGTCAACTCTTCACTGAACACTGTAGGTTGGAGGATAATTGGAATATCAGCTGAGGTTGGCCACTGACACCGAGCAGCGAGACTGGACAGAACTACATGCAGCTGTGCAACACTGGATACCTAACAAGCAAGTCGGCTTCAGGACCGGCACACTTTTCAGGTTCTCATCGTGGACTCACACTAACAAAGTAAGCATGTTATTGGTCAAGAGCCATCTGCTTATCGGTTACAACAGAGGGGACTGTAGGCAGTCATTAATCTGGTTACTGTCGGGGGGTTGGTACTGCTTAACGTTTGAGTTGCCGGTCGTTAACCAGGAAATTGAGACAGACCCGGTTGAGTGGCTCAGGTGGTTGAAACGCTGGCCTTCTGAGCCCAAATTGGCAGGTTCGATCCTGGCCCAGTCCGGTGGTATTTGCAGGTGCTCTAATACGTCAGATTCGTGTCTGTACATTTACGAGCACGTAAAAGAATTCCTGCGGGGCTAAATTTCGGTACCTCAGCGTCTCCGAAAACCACAAAACTAGTCAGTGGAACGTAAAGCAAATAACATTATTATTAGGAAGTTGAGAGCTCTATAAAAGACCGAAGATATTCCTTGGGCTTCCTTTTCTCGTATTGTTTCGTAACTTAATGTTATAGTGCTTCAACCAGACGACGAAGCTGCAGAGAAGTTCTCAAATTACATGTCAAAAAAGTGACATCGAGCCTGAGTGTAAATTTTTACCATCACTGTGGGCAGAATTGCCGGCCCCGTGGTGTAGGGGTAGCGTGCCTGCCTCTTACCCGGAGGCCCCGGGTTCGATTCCCGACCAGGCCAGGGATTTTTACCTGGACCTGAGAGCTTATTCGAGGTCCACTCAGCCTACGTGATTAGAATTGAGAAGCTATCTGACGGTGAGATAGCGGCCCCGGTCTAGAAAGCCAAGAACAACGGCCGAGAGGATTCGTCGTGCTGACCACACGAAACCTCGTAATCTTCAGGCCTTTGGGCTGAGCAGCGGTCGCTTGGTAGGCCAAGGCCCTTCAAGGGCTGTAGTGCCATGGGTGGGCAGAATTCTTCTGTTCTCCGACACGACCAACGAAACCGAGCGAGTTGGCCATGCGGTTAGGGTCGCGTAGGTGTGAGGTAGGATTTAGATGGTGATGGGTTCAAATCCCAAAATCAGCAGCCCTGAATATGGTTTATGGCGGTTTCCAATTTTTACAACAGGCAAATGCTGAGGCTGTGCCTAAATTAAGGCCAGGGCCGCTCCATTAACATTTCTAGCCCTTTCCCATCCTTGCGTCGTCGAAAACCTTGGATGTGTTAGTACGACGTTAAACCAAAAGCCAAAAAATAAAGAAAGAACGAACGACGAATGTTTGTTGAAGTTTGCATCCCAAACTGAACACAATGATTTTTTGTCATCTGAGCCCTAACACATTTCAATGAATTAAAGTCATGGATCTGCGAAGCAAGTGCGTTTTGGGTCACGTAACTATCAACTTGCTTTCGGGAGATGGTGGGTTCCAACCAAGGTCGCTTCCTTCCCACTTTTAGCCCTTTCATATCACTCAGTCGCCATAAGACTTATCTGTGTCGGTGCGACGTCAAGCAGATTGTAATGCAAGTTATCGGTGAAGTACAAACCACGTTTTGTGTAAAAACGATTAGCGCGAATGTGAGAAGCATGAGACGAAACAAGAAATTTTTCGACAAAAAATAATTTATTAGACGAATTGACCCAAATTGGACAGGACAAAGTCAGCCGGTCACAGGATAAGAAAGCCAATTCAGACATATTCTGTCCTAAATGTTTTACTATATGTCATACCTTTTTAACAATAACTACTAGGTGGTCCAGGAATAAATTTGTTAAAACTTTTGTTTGGAGTGTGCTAACGTACGGTTGTGAGACCTGGACTTTGGGAAAACAAGGACAATCAATACTAGAAGCTGCGGAAATTTGGTTCTGCAGAAGACTGACATGGACGAGTTGTTCAGAAAAAAGACTAATATCCAAATCTTGAATGATGTTAATGAGAAACGGACCTTCATTTATTCAATAGAGCAGAGGAAAGCTAAATTTCTTGGACACGTCCTACGACATAACACCTTTCTCCAGAATGTCTTCGAAGGAAAGGTCCTAGGGAAGAAGTCGAGAGGAAGACCACGTCTCTCACACCTTAGGAACTAATCACTCAGGTGGGTTTTGCTTCCTATGTCACGATGAAAAGGACTGCTGAAGACCGTGGGATGTGGCTACAGCGACAAGGCTTAGCCTTTAGATAATGGATGGATGGACTAAGTGGTAGGCGTACTACACTTGGTGGCCACTCTGAACTCTGATTAATAGAGCCCGAATTTCCATGCACAACCAAATCCCAAAATATGCTTTTATTCATGCCCTATCTTATGGCAAATCATGCACAATAAACTGTAAAATATGCACTATAAAAATTCAGTTCCTTTTGAAGCATTGTACAACTACCGTGATTTCTCCAAATTGTTTCGTTGTAAGCTCATCTGTTTATCTATCAGCATTCTTAAGTATTCTACGTCACAAGAAGTGACAGTGCATACTTAAATAAAGGTATTTGGGACAAAGTGTGGTCAAATTGCACGTCTTATGCATTTTTACCACAATACGTCCTTTACGAGCTTGGCGAATTCAGAATCAATCAATCAATCAATCAATCAATCAATCAATCAATCAATCAATCAATCAATCAATCAATCAATCAATCAATCAATCAATCAATCAATCACTACTGATCTGCATTTAGGGCAGTCGCCCAGGTGGCAGATTCCCTATCTGTTGTTTTCCCAGCCTTTTCTTAAATGATTGCAAAGAAATTGGAAATTTATTGAACATCTCCCTTGGTATTCCAATCTCTAACTCCCCTTCCTATAAACGAATATTTGCCCCAATTTGTCATCTTGAATTCCAACTTTATCTTCATATTGTGATCTTTCCTACTTTTAAAGACACCATCCAAACTTATTCGTCTACTGATGTCCTCCCACGCCATCTCTCCACTGACAGCTCGGAACATACCACGTAGTCGAGCAGCTCGTCTCCTTTCTCCAAAGTCTTCCCAGCCCAAACTTTGCAACATTTTTGTAACGCTACTCTTTTGTCGGAAATCGCCCAGAACAAATCGAGCTGCTTTTCTTTGGATTTTTTCCAGTTCCTGAATGATGATTTGAACGGGTCCCTTTGTTCAACGTATATCTAGCTGCCGCAGATACTTGTCCGATAACTGGTAACGATTGCCTGCTGGGGTAACAAAGACGTGTGACAATTGAGAGTTTCGGGTAGGAAATTCCAGAATTACAACGGAAGAGGGTTCAGTGGAAAACCAAGCTTTGTAAGGTGCTATCTCAGTAACGCGGCGTCTCATAAGTGTGTTACAAGTTTTGATTTGTTCGTCTAATACAGACAAAAAAATGAACCATCAATGCGTACTGCACAATTTACTGTTCAGATTATAGTAATGTATAAGTGGGACACCTCGTTCTTAAGAATTACAGAGATCGACGTGGAGCCTTCCAGCTTACGTCAATGTTTACTCAAGCAACAGATAAGAAAGTGCTTGGATTATAAAACCTGAACCGTAAGTACTAACTTTGATTGTCACATAGGATGCCAGGAATATATTCCCTTCGTCTCTCAATAACTAATCCCCCTGTGGGTAGGGGTGGTATAATAATACCCCCGGTATCCCCTGCCCGTCGTAAGAGGCGACTAAAAGGGGCTACAGGGGATATGAACTTTGGAGCATGATCTGGCGAACACGGAGACCTTAACTGAGTAATGGCATTGCTTCCTTTTGCTTGTGCCAGGCTCCTCACTTTCAACTATCCTATCCGACCTCTCTTGGTCAACTCTTGTTCTTTTCTGACACCGACGCTATTAGGTTCCCCAGGGCTTGGGAGTCATTCATTTTCACGCCTTTCATGGCCCTTGTCTTTCTTTGGCCGATACCTTCATTTTTCGAAATGTCGAATCCCTTCCATTTTTTCTCTCTGATTAGTGTTATGTAGAGGATGGTTGCCTGTGTGTACTTCCTCTTAAAACAGTAATCACCACTACCAACCCTCAATAACAGACATACTGTATAACGTGGAAAACGGTCCCACATTCTGAAAACCAACATTCATAAAAGGAACTGTCAAAGTTAACATTATATATGCGCCAAAGTCAGAAGAAAAGTCATATTATGCAATAATAAACGTCCACATATTAGCTATTAAATCCGAAATCTTCAAAACATGCATTATGCATGAACTTTAAAAAGGCCAAAACATGCAAACATGCCGGGGAAAATACCATTATTTGGAATCGTTAAGTCATAAAACGAATATTTGTAAAATTTGAGAATTGTAGCTAGCTTATTTACAAACATAAATTTGCATGGAAATCCAGGCTCTACTTATCACGTAGAAAGGGAAATGTCATCAGCTCTGTGACACAAACGTAACTACAAATTTGGTCCAGTGCGAGTACACAACTAGGGTATATTTTCTGGTTTCGTGCGTGGTTAGTATACACGGAGCTGTTCACCTTCTCCTAACTATGTAAATTGCCTCCTATGTACTACAAGTGTACAATGCAAATTATCTCCCGTTTTGCAAAACATGTCGAATTTTTAAATCCGCCACTGAGTGCATCTCACGTGGTATTATTATTTTTCATCCGCCAAAATGCCATCGTGACTTGTGACGTTTTAGTGTTCATGAGAAGATATACACGTACAACATTCAATGTGTATGAGGTGTTCTGTCGAAATGGAAAGCCAATCAATGCTGAGTGAAAAGTATGGACAGTCATACATAATTTTATGTGGTCAAGTGACCGTAAGCCTTTTCTTATCGTCATCCGATATTTCCTGGAAGGAATGAGTGAGTCAGACAGAAGACCGCCCAGCCGACCTTTCCCTGTACTGTGCTGCCGTCTGGATTCTCCATCAACCTTCTGGAATGCAAAACAAGAATATTCCTTCCGCGGTTGAGCTCCGAAGAATTTAGTACTCCATCTCCAGTGATATAGCCGCGAACAAGCGAGTGGTGAGTGTTTCACCGAGGGAGTGTCGTCGCGGTGGGCTGTTGGAGAAGAGTACTGGTTGGCAGAGTGTCAGTGTCTGTAGTGTTGGAGTGTTGTTGTTGATGATATGTTTTGAAACTGGTAGTTAACGGAGTGGGTGAGCAGTACTGATGATCGTCGTGGTTGTCTTTGGTGGGTATATTGGAGGGGTACAGTGGAGAAGAACGATAAAATTTGACCGCGGTTTTTTGATGGTGCTATTTTGTCAAGTAATATGTACTAAGTAGTTCGCTCTGTGGAGTGCCCACATGAAATGATTTTGTGAGTGACAGACTTGTCTGGAGTCGAGCCAGGCAACAGTATTTCTCCATAGTGATTGCTGACTTGTGGGAGTGAATCCGCTGATTGAGCTGAGTGAAGGTGCGAAGCGAAATGAAAGATGAGTCCTCGAAAAGGCTGCGCAAGTGATACTCGCTTCAGGTAAAGCCAGTTTGAGATCCGCTGAGTGAACACAAAAGGCTCTTGTAAATAACGGCTAATTGGCGAACTGTTGTCATTAATTTTGAATTATAATTCTGTAACCGCATACCTGTGTGTGTGCTAATTAGGTCATTCTACATTAAGTTAGATCGATAAAGCAGACAGTGTTTTATTCGTAACAAGAAGTTTTGCACAAAACGTACTTGCACTTCGGCAAAGCAGTTTACATTAGAGTTTGTGAGGGCAGTTTTCTTTTAAATTCTTGTCTTTACGAAGAAGTCTGTATTGAATGGTTTAAACACATTTTAAATCGTATGAATAATTTGCCGAAGTTCCTTCTAAAGGAAGCTGACAAATATTGCAACCACATTTTAACCACCCCAGCAATGTGTGCGAATTATATACATAAATCTACATTACTGTTAGGCATGTGTTCGCGAACAGGAAAGGATAATATGTTTATAGTGCAGTGTATACAGGGTATTTTAAAATACATATCATAATTTCACAGTTTGATTCCTCACATATAGAGAAGTAAAATTTGTATATATGTATATGGGTCCAAAATTGCGTACTTTTCGAGATATCAGACTCTATCGTGGGCTAAAACCTCAGGTGGTGTCACCCAGTTTGCATGCAGTGATGTGGTCCGTTCATTACGTTACAAGAGGTGTTCAAAATACTCGCCCTGTCGCATTTCAGGATTGTACTCGTAGTCGCACGCTCGAATATGACTGGTGTCGTAGGTATTAATTGGAAGGACCTTACATTTCTGTCATGAAGCGTTGCTTCATCCACCATAGCAGTCACCTACACCAAATACTTTGCTAATCCCCATAGAAAGGTGTCCAACGGGTTCATATCAGGTGATCGTGAAGGCCAGGAATGTTCGCATTTTTGGACCCGAAGTTTATATACCCTTTTTTCTCCTCTATATGCGAGGAAACCATCCCTGAAAATATGCCGTGTATTTTGGCCTGTATATACGGGAAGCACTTTCACTATCAGATAAAGAAGAGGCAGTTTGCGTAGACAGCAGGCAATTTACGTCATTTTTGACCCTAGAAGCTAATATTTGCCGTCTCCGTTTATACGCACGTCAACCCAATGCTACGGGACTGCCTTCTCGCATCTCACTCAGTACTAGTTTCAGATTGTTTATTTCAATTTCAACTGGTAACGGCGAAGTAAGAAAGTGAATGAATCTTAACAGATTAGTGTTAACAACTACAAACCCGCAATTGGTAGATATTGACATTTATCATTTCCCCCTTCATAGCAGAACATGGTAGTTAGATTTCTACTTACGATTGCTCTCTCTTCTTTTCCTCAAACGTCTCCAGAGACAGAATCATTCGTCTCCTTGTCGTGTGGACGCTACTGTTGGCTCTCCCTGACATGCCATCAGCAAGATCCTCATCGCTATTGTACAAGACACCGCGATACCTCACGTTAACTAAAAGGAAAGGAACTTGACATGTATACTAGACATCAGAACTAGCTATTTCCAATTCTCAAATAACATTCTTCCGTTGTATGTGTCTATTTCAGCAGAGTCTTGAGGTCGGAAAGTAGGCTTATCCTTTTATGAAAAGTGCTGAGTTACAAATTCACATCGTGTCGGTAGATTTACTGGCACGTAAAAGAACTCCTGAGAGACTAAATTCCGGCACCTCAGCGTCTCCGAAAACCGTAAAAGAGTAGATAGTGGGATATAAAACAAATAGCATTACTATTATTATTACAAATTTACAGATTGCAAATTTAGTGCCTAGTTATTTCATTCGCATCATTAACACGGAAATACTGTTAAATCGTGTTAGCTGGCAATGGTGGTGATTTTCGTCGCGACTGTCTTTTACGTTACGAGGTTCTGTTGCAAGTCTGGACCCACCCTTAAACGCTCAAGGTTGAATTATCCATTCATAGCACACTTGAGCAAAAAATCATTATTTTCGGGCAGCTACTTCCGGATGAATTCTATTTATTTGAATGACACATTAAGTTGTACAGATGGTTTTGTACAATTTAGAGGGAATCTTCTACAACCGCAGTTGTCATATCTTGCAGAACATTCAAAAGAAGTCGCAACCATTTGAAAATATCCTCGGAGAAATTTGTGATTGTTCCGCAGCACCAAACAACATATCAGTAACTTCCCAGTTATTAATTTTTTTACTTGCGTGCCAAGTCACGAAAGCAAGGTGCATAATGCCTCCAATTATGAGCATTAGGCTCTTCGGGCTGATTTTCAACTCGCTTAAATCCGATTGTTGGAACGACAATAACGCCTTTGTTGGTTTTATTATGGATGACTACAATGTCTGCACCTTCAGTCGAAGTACAGATTACTTCTTCATACACTTCAAATAGACAGAGAAGATCGCGGATACCATGCGTAAGAGGAGACTGAAGTGTTATAGGCGTTTCACAAGAATGAACGAGAGTCGACTGACAAAGAAAATCTTTAACTACATAATCACATTAAAAGGGTAGAAGAAGCAGGAAAAGACATGGAGGAAGTTGGCATTAGTCCAAAAGGAATCATTAACGGAGATGTGTTTCGAACTTTATATTTCCTTATATATTAATTATATGTGTAAAGAAGTGGAATCGGAGATAAGGCTGTTGGCAGATGATGTTATTCTGTACAGAGTAATAAATAAGTTACAAGAGTGGGAGCAACTGCAAAATGACCTCAATAATATTGTGAGATGGACAGTAGGCAATGGTATTATGATAAACGGGGTTAAAAGTCAGGTTGTGAGTTTCACAAATAGGAAAAGTCCTCTCAGTTTTAATTACTGCGTTGATGGGGTGAGTGTTCCTTTTTGGGGATCATTGTAAGTATCTAGATGTTATTATAAAGAAAGACCTTCAGTGGGGTGGGTGATCACATAAATATGATTAATAAAGAGTAAAGATCTCTGCACATGGTTACGAGGGTGTTTAGCGGTTGTAGCAAGGATGATAAGGAGAGGGCATATAAGTATCTGGTAAGACCCCAGCTAGAGTATGGTTCCAGTGTATGGGACCCTCACCAGGATTACTTGATTCAAGAACTAGAAAAAATCCAAAGAAAAGCAGCTCGATTTGTTCTGGTGATTTCCAACAAAAGAGTACCGTTACAAAAATGTTGCAAAGTTTGGGCTGGGAAAACTTGGGAGAAAGGAGACGAGCTGCTCGACTAAGTGGTATGTTCCTAGCTGTCAGTGGAGAGAGAGCGTGGAATTACATCAGTAGACGAACATATCTGAGTGATATCTTTAAAAGTAGGAAAGATCACAATATGAAGATTAAGCTGGAAAAGAAGAGGACTGATTAGGGCAAATATTCGTTTATAAGAAGGGGAGTTAGGGATTGGAATAACTTACCAGGGAGATATTCAATACATTTACAATTTCTTTGCGATCACTTAAGAAAGTGCTAGGAAAACAACAGATGGGGAATCTGCGACCTGGGCGACTGCCCCAAATGCAGATCAGTATTGATTGATTGATTGATTGATTGATTGATTGATTGATTGATTGATTGATTGATTGATTGATTGATTGATTGATTGATTGATTGATTGATTGATTGATTGATTGATTGATTGATTGATTGATTGATTGATTGACTGATTGATTGAACATTGTTAAATTCAAGGGGTTCCAGGAAGAACAAAATTAAAAGTCCTAGAACATGTGGTCAAAGGGGAGGAAGTGGAACAACAGCGAAATGATGAACATCTGGGAGAAGAAAAAATAATATTAATAATAATAATAATAATAATAATAATCTATCTATACTAATATTATAAAGAGGAATAATTTGTTTGTTTGTAACGAATAGACTCAAAAACTACTGAACCGATTTTAAAAATTACTTCACCTATAGAAAGCTACATTGCCAGTGACTAACATGGACTGTATTTTATTTTCAAAACAATTCGAGGGGGGGGGGCGACGTGTTGAGATATAAAAATATTAAAATAATAGGCTAATATAAGCGAAATCGAATTTGTCGTACAAGGACGAGACAAAGCTTAATTTAAACCCCTTGACGCAAAGAACAAAACTCATAAACCCTTCGGGCCCGAAAACCATGTTTTAAGGCCTTAAAACCAACCGTTGTGGAGGTGTTGGAACCACACTACCCCTGGTCTAGGAATCGGATAAAGAAACGAACGGCCGTAACCATGACAACGTCAGCTCCAGGATTCTACAGCAGCTAGATTATGCATGTACGTTTGGGCATAGCTGCCAACCAAAATTGATGCACATATGACTTACTATCTGGAAAAAATAAATTGTTGTGCTCATAGCACTCCTTTGGCCGGGTATGGAAATGGAGTGAAGTATAAAAACAATTGCCCCGGAGATCGTTGTACAGCGACCATCGGTTGCCGATGGGCATCTGTTTTCACGTACTGGCTTAGGTTTCAGCATTTTGCGGAGTCTCTTACCTATAGTTTAAACTATTTTCTATCAAATCATGGAGTAGTAGGATCACTGATGTTATTAGTGCCGATATTTTGGTCCACTTTTACGGTCATTGTAACTATGAAAACACTCTATATACTGTACACAATTGTCAAGATGGTGCGCCCGTGACTTGAAAAAATGTCACAACATTTATACTCAGATTCATTATATGATGTGCGACATGTGTGACAAGCCCTGAGAATTATAATTCTCGATAATTATAGTAGTTTCTTTTATGCATCGCGAATTTCCTTGATCATTTGTAATAGTTACGAAATGTCGGATCAAACAAATACCTTCAATAATATTTATATTTGTGGTACTATGTAGCGGAAGTATACTTACACTAAACCTGCAGCTTTGTGAAGAGAGCAGGTATATCTAGGTGGGAATGAAGGAAAAACATGGTAGAAAAAGATCTTAGAGGCCGACGATAATTAGGAACTAATATTTAGAGGCCCCCATGAAGAAAATAAGAAGAAGATACACGATAATTAAAAAAATGACAAATAATTTCTACCTACTTAAGTAAATACACCAGTGATATAAATATCTAATGAAGTCAGTCACACCGATATCATGAGTAACTATAGCCAGTTTCTGATAACCCGTACGAAGAACGGGTACTTCTGCTAGTAATAATAATAATAATAATAATAATAATAATAATAATAATAATAATAATAATAATAATAATAATAATAATAATAAATCGAAACCGACTTTCAACGTGTTGAAGAGATGTTGAGTACAGAACAAAAATGACCAACCGGACACCAGTGGGATCCGAACCCACAACCTCCCGATTTCGCGTCGGTTGCTCTACCAATTGAGCTATGGTGGCCTAGGTCATCTTTGTTCTGTTGGAAAGGATTTAAGCTACAGGTCTGGCACTACTGCCATAACACTGTAGAGTGCGTTTAAATCACCTGTTGAGGGCCCAGTCAATGAATGTTGAATTTTCACGACCGCATTGTAATCGAAACCGACCTTCAAACTATTAAGTCGGTTTCGATTATTACAATGCGGTCGTGAAAATTCAAAATTCAATAAAAATAATGACAATAATCATTCACCCAAGTTTCATTGAAGTATGGAATCTAACCCTAGGAGTTCCCTTGCACGTGCAATTCATACTTTTTAACAGGTTAGCTGTGCATTATCCAGTAAATGAATTAACGCTTCACGTTTCACGAATGCTTCAATATGTAATTCTCTCTCTGTGAGCAGCATGTAATTATTGGGATCTGCTGTAAAGACTAATTCTACTTTGGAAGTTAAATTATGGAGATATGAGGTATTAAAATACTGGTGAACAAGGGATTACAGTCCTGGTCGACTGGTGAATGACGTCACATGGGGCTAAACATTGCCATAAACCTTGCTTATGGTGAACATGTAAAGCGTTGAAGTGTGGAACTATTCGATAACATGGAAACTTGTTATGTGATTTTCATATCATGGGAAATGCGATGTGCATTAAAAGTTGACAGTTAACAGGTTTTAATATCCCAACACGACAGTAAAATTTCCACTGAGCAAAGCTGAACAAAAGCCATATACTATCCAGTTATTGAAGTGAGAAGCGCGTCTGATTAAATGATTAAAGTGTGTTTTAGAGGTGAATAAAATCTGTAGAAAACTTGATGTGCTCTAAACAACTCCGTATGGAAGGTCCAGAGTCACAGAATTTCGATCCAGCTGCCAACGATTCCGAATAATAATAATAATAATAATAATAATAATAATAATAATAATAATAATAATAATAATAATAATAATAATAATAATAATAATAATACAGGACCGAGCGAGTTAGCCGTGCGGTTAGGGGCAGGCAGTTGTGAGCTTGCATCCGGGAGATAATGAGTTCTACCTCCACAGTCGGCAGCCCTGAAGATGGTTTTCCCATTTTCACACCAGGCAAAAGCTAGGGCTGTACCTTGATTAAAGCCACAGACAATTCCTTCCAACTTCTAGGCCTTTTCTATCCCATCGTCGCCATAAGACCTATCTATATCGGTGCGACGTAAAGAAAATTGAGAAGAAAATAAAAATTCAGGAGACTCCGGCTCCTCCTTTGGGCATGTGGTGCAGACCCCCCAGAATCCGTTGAGCTGCATGCGACTTCGTGAGAACCAGAGAATTGGTTACCACCTGAAGTAGATTTTCCGCTTGAGTATCCACCATGCAGTTGAGAAATGTGCTTTAGGCTTTGGGGATAAAGCAAGTTCTTCCCGATAGTACAACTGAGGTTGTTAGCCCTAGAGGGTCTTGATAGACTTAGCAATTGTTTTACGGCGGAATATTCTCCCTTAGCCAACCCTCCTCCTTTACCCGGACTGAGGACCGGCAACAATACTGTTAAGCTATTCAATTCACCCAATGGCACTGCTTATAAACAAACAATTGAAGGAGGATTACGGATTTTCTGAAAAATTCTTGGTCCGAATCTCAAAGATGGTGTTTACAGACTTCTGAGCAAATTAGAAATATAAACTCACACCGATAGGATACCAACCGTAATCCGCAAAAGAAGGATAGTATTTTACGCTCATCTCTTCAGATTGCCAGCTGAAGGAATCTGTAAACCTTTGTTATCCTACTTCGGAAGTTTCAAAGCGATTCTTCCTTGGTTGGTGGACATTGACAAGTATCCTTTAAAGGATGGAAGCAGAAATAACTCCGAGCACCACTTAGAAACATAGACAGGTTCATCAAAATGAAGTCCCAACTCAACTGAAGCATGTACATTCTGATGCATGGAAGAAATCACGCTCAGAAAGGATGGAAACCTATTTGGCTCGCAAGAAGGAAAACAGCTGAGATCTCGCGGTTCTCAGTGGCCCTAACGATGAAGTAGAAGAAGAAAATATGTTTTTCTGTCACATTTATTGCTTAAAACTGCATAATATTTTGAAATTATGGAATTCTCTCCTATAATACGGTTCTATAATATGCTGGTATATATCTGATACTGGACTACGTGAAGAGTTTTCAGTTCATTGAACGCATAAACTAGGTGTAAAGAAACTCTTTAATCAGACTTCAAGGGATGGTCGAAGAGAGCAAAACAGATATGTTTTATTAAGCAACCATGGGCCGAAAATTGGTAAGTGCGGTATATTTGACGTCATTGTGAATGATATTACTGCATTTCTATTTAATTGCACCGAGCGAGTTGGCCATTCATTTAGGAGATAGTGGGTTCGAACCCCACTATCGGCAGCCCTGTAGACGGTTTTCCTTTGTTTCCCATTTTCACGCCAGACAAATGCTGGGCTGTACGTTAATTAAGGCCACATCCGCTTCCTTTCCACTCCTAACTCCTTCCTATCCCATCATCGCCGTAAGACCTATTATGAGTGTTAGAAGTAGCACTTCGCCACACAAAAAATAAAGGCTTTTGTCTATCTATCTATCTATCTATCTATCTAATGCCATCTTTTTAAAGCTTCGACTCAGCCTATTTGTAACTATTCGGTTCTTCTATCTGCCGAAACTATTTTTTATTAATACGAGGGGCAACACATTATATTTCTCGGCCAATTTCGGTTTAAAAAAATTGTAATTTTGTTTGGGACATCTTTGAATATTTTCGCTTCATCTCGTAGAGTTTTATTAATTTCCGATAGCTGGCAGCACTATAACGAACCTTCAAAATGGCGTCTGTAACGGAGGTGTGTACCAACAGAGAGTAGTTATTGAGTTTCTCTTGGTGCAAAACCAGAGCATCACAGATGTTCATAGGCGCTTGCAGAATATCTACGGAGACTTGTCAGGGGACGAAAGCATGGTCAGTTGCTGGACGAGGCGTGTTTCATCATCACAACACCGTCAGGAGCTCACAAAACTTCAGTGGAATGTTCTTCCTCATCCATCCTACAGCACGGATCTCACGCCTTCTTCCTTCCATCTGTTTGGCCCAATGAAGGATGCACTTCACGGGCAGAACTACCTGGATGTTGGGGAAGTTACCGATGCAGCACGACGTTGGCTCCGATATCGACCAGCCGAGTTATACAGGCCCTCACATTACGGTGGCATAAGGCCGTAGCATTGAACGGAGATTACGTTGACAAGTAGGGTATTGTAGCAAAAGGATTGGGGAATAACGTGGTGTATTTGAATACTCAATAAAACCAACCTGCCATCAGTTCAAAGTGTGATGCATCATATATTGAACTCCCTTCGTACATTTAAAAACATACATTCATACATACTTACATACATCTTCATTATACACTGTTGTGTCTTTTAGCGTTCAGTCTGCAAGCATCTGTGAATTTACTAATCTCCGCAACAATCCTCTATTTTAAACTAGTCCTGTGGCCTCATTTAGTTTTATATACCTACCTTATATTTAAACAATTGGAAACTGGGTCTAACCATCGTCGTCTTGGTCATCCTCTACCCCTCTTACCCTCCAGAATAAAGTCCATTATTTCCACAGGTAACCTATCCTCCTCCATTCGTCTCATATGACCCTACCGTGCATATTAACTTCAGCTTCATCCATTGAGTTCATTCCTAAATTATCCTTTATTTCCTCATTTCTAGTATCCTCCTGCCATTGTTACCACCTGTTGTACCAGGAATCATTCTCGCTACTTTCATGTATGTTACTTCTAACTTATGAATAAGATATCCTGAGTCCACCCAGCTTTTGCTCCCGTAAAGCAAATTTGGTCTGAAAACAGACCGATGTAAAGATAGTTTCGTCTGGGGGCTGATTTCCTTCTTACAGAATAATGTTAAGCGCAACTGTGAGCTCACTGCATTAGCTTTACTGCACCTTGAATAAATCTCACTTACTATGCTACCATCCTGGGAGAACACACATCCTAAATACTTGAAATTATCTACGTGTTCCAGCTTTGTATTCCCAATCTGACATTTAATTCTCTTTGATTTCTTACCTACCGACATTAATTTAGGAAGGCTAATTTGAATCTATTTTCAAGTTCCAAGATATTAGACTGCAGGCATACGGCAGAATCTGTCTTTTAGACCAGGTCGTCAGCATAGGCCACACTGCTTACTACATTTTCACCTAACTGAATCCCTCGCTGCCACTTTATACCTTTCAGCAGATGATCCATGTAAACTATGAACAATAAAGGTGAAATATCACAGCCTCGTCCAATCCCTCCAACTACTTTGGAGCAAGAACCCATTCTACCACTAATTCTCACTGTAGCCCGTCAACATTAATTCCCTTGATTGATTTTAATAATCTACACTTAATCATACACTTCAGAACTGTGTACAAACTTTAATCTGGATACTAATAAGATATTTATGTTTTGATTGCAGGTAGGAGTACCAATGAAGTGATTAAGAGGAAAAGTCGAGTGGTAAGTTTACGAGTTATAAATTAACTTGAAGACAATTACTTCATTGTTTTGTGTACACTGAGCTTAAGTATTTTGAATTAGATGTATCAATATTTAATTTGTCGTGAGTAAAAAGCAATTCGAAAACCTAAGATTCATATTTCTAGATAACTGTACAGAGTGAACTTAGTGATTTGTAATAATAACTAGTACATAGCCCATATTCTACAGTTGAAATTACTATCTTATAAAGTAACTGGAAATTCTAAATGGACTATTAATGTATTTTATGAATAAAAGTGACACTTTCCGGGTTTCATATGGCATTCGACTGGAATCAAAACGGGTATTGTATTGCTTCCTTACAAACTATATTGAGTGCAGTTGTAGCTTGAAGCTGAACTCTATAATGTCTATGAACCTGTGTACTCTTGAGAAAGCTACATGCAACTGTCCAAAACACTGGAATGGGGAGATTTATCCCAACTTTAAAATTTATCCTGGCGAATTATTCATTGTGACAGGGGAGTTTAAATCTAGATAAAATTGCTTCCATTTGAGAACGAGTATACCAGGATTCTCAGGTTTTAAATCCATTACTGGTATAAAACACTTTATTCCTGAAGCTGAGTGCGTCTGAATTTCTGCCTGAACGGTATTTTTGTTTAGCTTCCGTAGATTCAATCTCGTTCCATTGTACAGAAAAACTTTAATAACTTCATTAATACCATCGCACATTATTGAGGCAATGCTAATAGTTATTTGATGACCTATCTAACTATACAGTTCCTATCGATTGATGATGTTAACTTGTTCGTTTCTTGGGCAGAAATAATTGCTGCTTTGGAAAAAGCTGTCCTCTCACTTGGAGGAAAACAACTAACTGAATAATGCACAGTATTTTTATAATACTATTCTGTTGAATTCCAACAGTGCCATGCCTTGTTCACCGTTTCCGAGGTTTAGAAGCTGTTCAATGAAGCTATATTTTCATTTTTGGTCATAAAATAGAATATTTAAAACTTGACATCCTAACACCTATTCTGTAACAGTGAGGAATTACTGCCAGGCACTGTCTGAAGTCTGCACTAAGCAAGGCCACTTTTCTAACGAAAGGTGATTTGTTGTTCATTATAAGTAGCTGACCTGATGCGTAAAAGGGAGCCATGGTTGCCTCATCCCATACAATTAACTTAACCTGTCTGCCTTCTGGCATTCTTATGTTTCACGCATCTGTGAATTACTCTCTCTTCCTTGTGACTTAAGTTTTCTCTATTCAACTTTCTCGAAATACTTCACTCCTCATTTTCCTAGAATCCCTTTTCACGGACTGGGACAGCCGTTTATGACAGCTGATAGCGGGAATGTTGAGCATCAAACTAGCCTTCGGGCCGAATACCCAACATAAATTAACTCACATATTTCGTGCTCGCAACTTGACAAACTGTATGACAAAATGACACGAACCCCCTATGGGTGGGGGGACACAGACGAAGAATATACCCACGGTATCCCCTGCCTAAAAACCGACTAAAAGGGGAGACCAAGGGATGATTGAATTAGAACCATGAAACTACTTGTGATTATTACCATCACGCTGGGAAAACCATGGGTCGCCTTTACTTGCGAGTAGTACCACTATGTTAGGTACACAATAGGTTTATGATTAGTAGCAGCAGAGAGCGGTTCACTGTGGGTTTCCGGTACCTGTAATTAGTACCACTATAAGCTGAACACCACGGGCTTACGTTGCCTGTGATTAGTACCCACTATGTAAGGAACACCGCGGGATAGTACGAGTCCCTGTGATTAGTACACCTATGTGAGGTGCACCATAGGTTTACGTTGCCTATAAATGGCCGTTATGTGAGAAACACCATAGGTCTGCGTTACCTGTGCGACGTACAATACTTTTGAGTTGTACCATAATGTTCGAAACACCGTGAGTTTACGCTACTTTTGATTAGTACCACAACTTGAGAAATGCCATGGTTCTACTTTACTAGCGATCATCGATTCAGGATTGTGCATTGGAAGCAGTCCCTTGGTCAATAATAAACTATCTGGGAAGGTGAGGCGTTGCAGGCTGGATCCACTGATTATTTTAAATTCATATTCATCCATTCATTCTTCATCAACACGTTTTGAATCCTGGCCAGTCGATGAATTTTTGACTTTTAAATTGTCATTGCAATTCGTATCATTAGGGGCCGATGACCTAGATGTTAAGCCTCTTTAAAGAACAAGCATCATCATCATCGTCATTAAAATGACAAGCCACGATATAATTTCTTTAATCGAAAAATAGCTTAAGTGGATGGAACTTTTCCAGCGATTTTTCAGAATTGAACGTTCATGCACTTGTCGTATCACCAATTGTCTTCGCCTCTTTGTATTCTTATAAGGATCCATTAAGCGACGATTGAAGAATATAAATGTTAATTTTATCGAAGTGATCGTTTTTCCATTGGACGTAACAATTAATTTTAATTCTTGACCATTCTCAATTTATACTCGTGTCCCTATTTGGAGGTATTCTAAATATTCATACAAACTAGGCGTGTAGCAGGACATTGCGTATGTTACTCACTCTGTTTTGTTTGTGGAGTAACTGATAGGTCTCAAAGACTCCAGTGAATAGCTCTTCATTTGATGCGCTTACACAATCTCTCTCGCTGTGATTTGGTGCACTGTAAACCAGGGATTATTGTTTGATTCATCGCGTGTATGACGCGGCATAGTGTGATAATTGTATTACAGATCAATTTCACGCTCAACTGGAGGGGTTAAAACGTGCTGTAAGTACCTACAAACTACATAAGCTATCAACACTGATTTGATTGACCAATGAGCAACTACAACATTCGACCGAAAAAAACGTCCTCCAAATTGAGCAATACAACGGGACGTTCTTTATTTTACTTGTAAAGAGTTTCAGAAAATGTAATAATCATAATAATAATAATAATAATAATAATAATAATAATAATAATAATAATAATAATAATAATAATAATTTTTTCTTGCGAACCGGCCAAACTTAGGACGACGCCAATACCACTTCACTTCCTTCCTCTTTATCCACAGTGCCTTCATTATTTCAGAATGTTGCGCTCTTCTCTCTTCAGTCCATCTCCCTCCTCTTCGCTCTTTCTTTTCTTCAACAAGAACTTTTATGTTGGAAAGTCTTTTCCTGAATTGGTCTCTATCACGACATTCTTCATCTGCAATTCCTAACCTCTTGAGTTCTTCCTTCATCTGCTTGGAATATCCCCCCTGGCTCTTCAAGTAGTATATTTTATTAAAAATTTGTTTATTTAACCTTGCTGGATCCATTCTGACCATGTGTCCATAGAATCTCAGCCGTCTTTTTCTTATAGTTGTTTCCAGGTCTTCTGTTCTCTTGTGTATCTCCTTATTTGATCGTAATCTGTAGTTTCCGTCTACCACCCTTGGGCCGTAAATCATCCTCAATATTCTCCTTTCAATCTTTAGTAGTTTTCCAGGTTCGTTAGTGTTGCTGTTTCCACCCCATACAGAATCACTGGTTTTACCACAGCGTCATAATGTCTTAGCTTGGCATTAATTGAAAGATTCTTTTTGTTGTAAATGTCTTTGGTGGCAGTGTTTAACCTTTCCAACATAAGTCTCCTATTTTTCATGGCCTCTTTATCCATCCCGTTACTGCCAATAATCTCTCCCAGGTATTAAACTGCTTTGTGACCTTCACTTCGCCATATTTCGTCTTCATTGTTCTCTTCACATAATTCCTGTCCGTGCTCATCGTCTCTGTTTTTGTGAAGGAGATTTTTAAACCTGTTTTCTTGGTTATCTCCTGTAGTTCATTTATCTGTGTTATTGCTTCCTGTTCTGTCTCAGCAAAGAGTGCCAAATCATCAGCAAATGCCAAACACCTGGGTTTGACATGTTTATTTTTACTACCTATTATAGCACCTGAGTCATTATGTTTCCACAGTGTTTTCACGACCACCGAGCTCGATAGCTGCAGTCGCTTAAGTGCGGCCAGTATCCAGTATTCGCGAGATAGTAGGTTCGAACCCCACTGTCGGCAGCCCTGTAGATGGTTTTCCGTGGTTTCCCATTTTCACACCAGGCAAATGCTCGGGCTGTACCTTAATTAAGGCCACGGCCACTTCCTTCCCACTCCTAGAC
This sequence comes from Anabrus simplex, assembly GCF_040414725.1. Taxonomy (NCBI): domain Eukaryota; kingdom Metazoa; phylum Arthropoda; class Insecta; order Orthoptera; family Tettigoniidae; genus Anabrus; species Anabrus simplex. The sequence continues at coordinate 300,335,110 of NC_090271.1, forward strand.
CATTCCTGTCCCATCGTCGCCATAAGACCTATCTGTGTAGGTGCGACGTAAAGCAACTAGCATTGTTTTCATGACCTTATCTAGAACCACGTTGAATAGTGTTGGGGATAAGCTGTCACCCTGTGTCAGACCAGTTTTTATCTGGAAGGGTTTGCTGATCTCTCCTCGAAATTTCATTTTGGATATGGTGTTTGTTAGCGTTAACCTAAGTAAATTGAGTGTTTTTTGATCGATGCCATATTCTCCCAAAATTTCCATCGATGTGTCTGTTGAATCGTATGATTTTTGAAAGACAACGAAAGAGATGAAAATGTTCTTTGGTCGCGCATTGTAATATTTGATTATCATTTTTAGACACAAGGTATGAGCCTGACAAGAGCGCCCTCTCCTGAAGCCACCCTGATACTCTCTCAACTTGTGGTCAATTTGCGGTGTCAGTCTGTTCAATAAGAGTTTACAAAAAATCTCATACGTGACAGATAAAATTGATATTCCTCGGTAGTTGTTGACGTCTGTTTTCGGTCCCTTTTTATGTAGCGGGTGTATTAATGCCACTAGCCAGACTTCTGGTATTTTTTCATCTCTCCAAATATTCCGGAACAGTTCTGTCGCTTCAGTGATAAAGACGTCATTGGCTATCTTCCACAGTTCTGCTATTACTCTTTCTTCACCGGATGCTTTGTTGTTCTTTAGGGAGTTTATTACTTCCCTTACTTCTTCCTCGTCTGGTGCTTCGAAATCTGTGTTCTGGATTGTGTCCTTCTCAATCTCCAATTTTTCCCGTGGCGATACACAGTTAAGAAGGTCTTCAAAGTACTTTGCAAGGATCTCACAGTTATCTTTATTGTTCAGGGCAAGTGTTCCGTCAGTTGTCTTGAAATGCAGGCTCGGTGTTATATAGCCTTTGATTCTATTTTTAAAGGCCCTATGGAATAATCTGCCAACGGCCGTAGCCATGTTGAAACACCGGATCCCGTGAGATCTCCGAAGTTAAGCAACATTGAGCGTGGTCAGGAGCTGGATGGGTTGCCACGGGCTGTTGGTGGGGGTAAGGGAATGGAGGAGCGGAAAGGAACTGGCCACCCTGCCGCACGTAAACTCCGGCTCAGGAACACCTCTGCGGAGGTTCGGACCTACCTTCGGGCTGAATAACCCTTACCTTACCTATGGAATAATCTGGTATTTTTTAAGTTTTCATCCATTTCTGTGACTTCTGCCCTAAGGTGTTCTCTTCTGACTCTTCTCAGTATTTGGCGTGTTTGTGTCCTTATTTCTCGTGATTTTTCCAAATTTGTCACAGTCTTATTCTCATTCCATGATTTCCATGCCTCAAATCTTTCATTGATTGTATTTTCGCATTCTGCATTCCACCATGCATGCTTGCTTCGACGTTTCGTAGATGCTAATTCAGCTGCAGGCTCCTGCAGATTTTTTGTCACTTCATTCCAATTTTTTGGCACCTGCAGCTTTTGCCTGTTTTCTTCCCTCTTTTCATGGATGAGTAATTCAGGTCAATTTTTGGCACTCTATTGCCACAGGTATTTGTTTTTCGTCCGGGTATGAAATCCATCTTAATCTGTGATAACTAATGGTCTGATATTACATTAACCGCTTTTCTAACTTTGACGTTATGAATTTCCTTGTAATTGTTCTTGGATATCGCTACATGGTCCAGTTGAAATTCGCCTAGCAAGGGGTTTGGTGATACCGATGTTTTCTTTTTGTTGGGGCGTGCTTTGAAATGGGTAGACATGAGTTTTAAGTTGTTCATGTTGCAGAAATTGCTCATTCTTTCTCCGTATTTATTCGTCCTGTTGTGTGACGGATATTGTCCAACTATTTGAATGTACTTCCTGTCCCGCCCCACTTGTGCATTAAAGTCCTCCGGGAGAATTTTGATGTTATTTTTTGGGATCTTGAGTACTTCATCGCCCAGTTTGTCCCTCATTTATTGGTGCATGAGCATTTATCAGCGTGTATTTCTTATTCGCTGATTTGATCGTAATGAGCGATAGTCTTGAGTTTACACTCTTGAAGTCGACTTTAGTGTTTAGAAACTTTTTGTTTACTACAAAGGCTGTTCCCAGTTGCGGGGCGTTTTTCATTATTTTTTTCCGGCCTTTCCTTTGAAGATTCTGAACCCATCTGATTCAAAAGGTTCTTAATCCATGTACCGCGTTTCCTAGAGGGCCAGTATCGAGATGTCTAGTCTATGTAGCTCCGCTGTTAACTGTTTCAGTTTTCCAACCTGAATAAAGGAGTTAATGTTGAATATTCCAAAATAGTATTTTCTCTTATTCATGAATTTAGCAATGTTCTTGTGGTGCTCCGATTCACTCACGAGCTTCATAATGACAGGCACCCTGGAATCCGAAAGCCTGATTTTGTCTTCAGAGTAATTTAATTCGTAAGAAGCTGGTTCCATGATATTAATGTTCATTTTAGGGGTTGGACTTAGTCCAACATTGTACAAGTAAGGTTGTTAGCCTTAGAGGGCCTCACGATGTTTTCTGACGAAAGGCAGGCATTTCCCCCCCCCCCCCTCTTAATTAGGTATGGTTTTCCCGCCGATACTCGGGTAGCTAACTGCAGTGGTTACCCACTGAGCGATGGGGTCGCCACATCCCTACGCCTAATAATAATAATAATAATAATAATAATAATAATAATAATAATAATAATAATAATGAACTCATAAGACAAACACTAACGGGCACAAAATCTAAAGCGAAATTTATGGGAGAAATTTCAGAACCCTTCGACATTCAGACAGGTGTGAGACAAGGTGATGGACTCTCTCCAATTCTGTTCAACGTCGTCCTAGACAAGGTTATGGAAGAATGGGAGAAGGAACTCAAGAAACATGAATCTTGGAAACCGATCCGATTGGGCTTTCCCAAAAACAACCTCTACGTACCATACCTTGCATTTGCGGATGATCTGGCGATTTTAACAGAGGATGAGGAGACTGCCATCAAGCAGCTTGAGATACTTAAGGAATCTGCAGAAAAAGTGGGACTACAGATTTCATTTGAGAAAACTAAATTCTTCTGTTCAAAGACAGATATCACGAGCCTGAGAACAAAATACGGTAAAATCGACCGGGTCTCGTACTTTAAATACCTCGGAGAATTCATCGAACCGACAGGCCTTGAGAAGATCTCACAGCAAAACCGTCTCCAAAAAGTCAAGAAGGCATTAGGGTTAGTTCAAGACATCTACAACAAAAAATGCATGTCAAGACAGACAAAAATTCGGCATTACAACACAGTCATAAAACCAACAGTCCTTTACGCAAGTGAAACACTGTCACTTAACAGTAAACAAGAATTAGAAGAAATAAAAAAGCAAGAGAGGAAGATCATCAGGAAAATCCTAGGAGCAAGATATACCCAAGATGGTTACAGGCTACAATCAATCAAAACAACAGAAAAAGTTTCAAACATTGAAATTGACATTAAGAAAAGACGAATGAAATTCTTTGGACACCTCACAAGATTACCAGAAAATCGACTGTCAAAAAGAATATTAAATTATGTTAGCTCACTTAAGAATTCAACACCTTGGCTGGATGAACTTCGAAAGGACCTCAAAAATGCAAACATATGTGCAACAGACATTTTAGAAAGAGACACCTTCAGACACAAAGTCAACAAGTGGGAAGTTACATCAGAGCAACCAAAGCAAAAACAGTGCAGACCGAAATGGTCGGAAGAACGTAAACAAGCCTTCTCAGAGAGAATGAAAGCCTATTGGAAGAACAAGAAGAACCCAAAGAAAGCTTGATTGAGTTGTTTGCTTAACGTCTTCCATTATTGGGAGAATACGCTAATAATAATAATAATAATAATAATAATAATAATAATAATAATAATAATAATAATTTTGCGCATGAATAAAAGGGAAATGGCTTATTAAATGGCCAAAAACGTTTAAAACAAAACATCCATGTTCTTGAACGCTAAACTCAGAAATGATTGCACTGTCATAAGACCAAAAGCTTTGTGTGCAGCGGAATGCCTTGCTATGAACAAGAAGGTCCTGATAGAACAATTGGAAATTAAAGAAATAAAGATTTTAAAGAAAATACTTGGTCCAATTAAGAAGAAAGATGAATATAGACGTCTGCATAACCATGAGCTTTATATTCATGTCCAGAAGATCTCTGATGTCATGCAGATAAAGAGAATTGTATTTTTTGGCCCATAGCTAAGAATAAAACCAACATGAGTTTCGAACCACATCTTTACTTATTTTAAAGATAGGAATTCCCAGCCAACGTGGTTCAAGGAGGTGACGAGGGGCCTACAAGAGATGGGGATCTCTTATGAAGATATACAAGAAATAAAGGACCATTAGGGTTTTCGAGAAAGACCAAAGTTGAAGACGGGAAAGACGTGCGTGGCGGAAAGAATAGAGCGACACCAGCAACGAATGAAGGAGCACTGAACAAAGACCAAAGTTCAGGGAAGACAGGTGAAACAGGCCGATAAGAACAAAGAAAGCGATAATAATATTAATAATAATAATTGTACTGGATGTACACCCACTCCGTGCATTTAAATTAAGCGCCTTTTTGAAGGCCATCTGTAACATGAACAATGAAACTCATTTCTGAAGAAGCTTGTTCATGCATCGACATCTGTCTCTACTATCAACTTATGTGCTCCTTCTGGTGAGATGATGGACAATAAATTTTCAAGATAAATTTTGTAAACATTGGTTTTCTAAACTGTATTGTTTGTAGATTGATTTTGGTGTTGTAAGGTTATCAGCACTTCCATATCTTCCCGCCAGCTTATAATTGTAGCCAATAGGAAATTTTGTACGTTTAATTAACCAATCAGGCTTTTTGAAATTTATTTGATTGTCCAATAGAAATTGTGGGTGTGTCAGGGCTTCGGCCCAGAGAAATATGGGGCCGTTTGGGCCATGTGGTCTTTAGATCGCTCCAGTCCAGCAGTGGAGTGTTAGTAGAGGAGGCAGGGGAGGGCTTGCTTCGTCCATCTCCGCAGCTCAGGGTAATGGCAGCCATATTTTAATCATATAATAGTCCCTGAAAGTTAACTCGAGGGGAAGGTTTCAAAATTCTTTCTTAATGTAATCCGGCCATGTAAATTCTACATCTGGTTTATGATCTTAATTTAACTTACAGTAGGGAATAAAGAGTGGGGACCCTCGTATTATCCCCTTCAGCTTGGTCTTAAGGCGTCTATGATTCCGTAAACGTTAAATTTATCTTTTCCTTGTAATTTGAACATTCTCTCCATCTAGTCACTCCGTAGTATAGGTGCAGCCTCTGTAAATTCATGCCATCAGCCCAAATAGTGTTTTAGGTATTTGTAAAGTGTATTTCGGACAAGTGCAAGTGTTCGCCTCCTAACATTTTGATTTTCGGTCAGTAACTTGAACATTTTATTTCATAACTAAGGTCACGTAGAATGAGTACTTGTTACCCCTGTTAAAGTGAACTTCCATTACTCATTTTCTTTTAAATGTAACTGTTGAGCAGATACGAGAGTGAATATTGGTTGGTTTTGGTAAAATGTACATTGTGCCTTTAAAAGGCCCGAACTTGTAAAAATTGGAGAATAGTCTCCTAGAGAGTATTGTGTGGAGCAAAGACGCTCTTGCTACAGTTGTAAATTTTGGAGCTAAGTCTCCTTGAGGAGTTACTGAAGGGAGCATTTAATGCTCTTGTTGAAGTTGTAATTGGGGAGCTTCAAGCTCATGTTGTGAAGTTATTTTGTCTCAAGCTCATGAGCTAAACTTTGTACCTGACTATTTGTTATTGCTTAGCAAAGTGTAAAAACTGAAAATAAAAGAATGAAATCCTAGGACAGAAATATATTCAGAATTTTAAAGTTTTAAATTACTATTTAATCTTTTGTATATACACCCATTCATGCCCACTCCTTTCAGCTCTGTCCGCCACGGTATCCCCGTAATAATAATAATAATAGTAATAATAATCGTACGACATTAGCTGAAGTGTACCATCTAGGTTGCCTGGGTGTCACTTTCCAAGTTCTGTTTTACTCTAGCAACAGAGGAATGGATCCACTCTATGGCTGATTTCAATTACTTATATAGGGTAAACACCAAGTTTGCCACCGGAGATCTAATATGCCTATATTTTGCGAAAAGAAGTACCGAGTGGGTTGACTAATTTCTTCCCATGAAAGGAATACTTCTGCCAGGTTCGAACCCTGGATCTTCGAAGCCACAGGCCGGAACTACACCACTGAGTCACAGAAGAAAGTAATAAAATTGTATACCAAACATTACAAAGAAAATATATTTATTTCGCACTACCATGTTGCAAAGTGTGCCGGCCCCTTGGTGTAGGGGTAGCGTGCCTGCTCTTACCCGGAGGCCCCGGGTTTGATTCCCGGTCAGGTCAAGGATTTTTACCTGGATCTGAGGGCTGGTTCGAGATCCACTCAGCCTACGTGATTAGAATTGAGGAGCTATCTGACGGTGAGATAGCGGCCCCGGTCTCGAAAGCCAAGAATAACGGCCGAGAGGATTCGTCGTGCTGACCACACAACACCTCGTAATCTGCAGGCCTTCGGGCCCAGTAGCGGTCGCTTGATAGGTCAAGGCCCTTCAAGGGCTGTAGTGCCATGGGGTTTGGGGTTTGTTTTTATGTTGCAAAGAGCCAAGGAGCATGACATATCATCAGGACTAAGTTCAAAGACGACTTTAAGGCATTATTAAGCATTGATGCTAAGAACACCAGCTTTTCTGTCAGCTTGCATTCGATAGGTAGTGGGTTTGAACCCAACTGTCGGTAGCATTGAAGCAGGTTTTTCGTGTTTTCACGATTTTCATAACCCAAACCCCATGGCGCAACAGACCCGAAGGGCCATGGCCTACCAAGCGACCATTGCTCAGTCCGAAGGCCTGCAGATTACGAGGTGGCGTGTGGTCGGCACAGCGAATCTAAATGTCTGTGGAGGAACTGCAGTTCATTTTTCATCAAGAGCCGAAACCGGGGAAGGTAGTGATTTTGGACGCTGGGAACTGGAGCGAAGTCGACGTTCTAACTCATCCCAAAGGTGTTCCACAGGTCGGGGCTCTGGACAAGTCAGTCAATTTTAGGAATGTTAATGTCCAAAAACCACTGCCTCAAAGATGCAACCTTCTGACAGGGTGCATTGTCATGCTGATACAAACAATCATAGTCTCCGAGCTGGTCCTCTACTGTGCGTAGTACACAATTTTTTTAAATGTGTACATATCCTTCCCCATTTAGAGTTTTCTTATGCGCAATAACCAGACCACAACCTAACCTCGAAAAACACCTCCATAGCATACACCACCTTCTTCCGCACTTCACTGCTGGCAGAACGCATGCTTGCAGGTAAGAGTCTCGAAGCATTCGCCAAACATAAACCCTTCCATCGGATTGCCAGTGGTTATAGCGTAATTCATCACTCGAAATCCATTCATCCACTGCCAGTGACATCGCTCTTTACAGTACTTGAAACGTCGCTTAACAGAAATGTCTGGCTTATGAGCAACAGCTCGACGATTATACTCCATTCTTTCTGACTCCCGAGTCAGTCATTCTACTGGCTTCACTGCTGGTACCATTGATTCCTCCTGCTGATATCACGCGACGTTTTACAGCCACCCTCGGCAATGCTCGATGGACGCTTTCCGTCAATAATGAGGTCTGCCTGGTCTTGGTTTAGCTACGGTTGTTCCTTCGCGTGTCCACTTCACCAACAGTCGACTTTGGCAACTTTAAAAGGGTTGAAATGTCCGTAATGGATTTGTTACTCAGATGACATCCAATGACTAGTCCACATTCGAAGTAGCTGAGCTCTCTTGACCCACCCATTCTGTTATAATTGCTTCTCTACTGACAACACAGTACTCCCCGCCTCCTTTTATACTTGTGGGTCCACCTTTTGGGGCATCTAAGGGTCAATTCCACATTACTTAGGGCTATCCAGATACTTTTCATCAGATGGTGTAGACTATATATCGTCGCTGCCGGGGCAAAACCTCCTAGGTGAAATAATTTAGCTTAGAACTTTGGCCGGTAATGTTCTGTCATCTAAGGTGCAATACTGTGTGAATGTGGTCGAGGCATTCTCGCTCTTCATAATGTATGTGCTGCGGGTCAGTGTATCTCCAAAAATATTTTCACATAGGAGGTTTTGTCCCGGCAACGACGATATGATTATTTAGGAATTCATCAACGGACGTGGATATACTTGCTAGTGAAATGTGAAGCGCGACTTTTACAATTTTGAAGTTACTGAAGGATCTTTACTGCACTTTTCTTTACACGGATTTTTAATGTGGGACCGGGAATTGGAACGAACCGCACCATCTTTCACGCCAAACGATGTACGGGGATAGACTTTGAAACTAAGCTCACCGGACACAATGCGCAGATGGATCGTTAAGCCTGTACGGATGGCGCAGCGAACGAGTCCCGTGCTCAACCGCACGCGCACTGCCTCTACGTGAGCATAAGGCAGTAGCGATCAGTGAGATATTGATGTTTCAAGCGGACAGTTTACTTCAACATGGATAAATGTAAGGATGCGACAGAGTGGCAAAAGAGGTCAATCGTGTTTGGTCGTGACCATGCCTATACGGTGGGTGAAGTTGCTGGATTTCTTGGTGTTTCGCAGAGGACTGTTCAACGTGTCTACAAGCAGTGGTGTACTACACGTGGCCACGAAACACGACGCCAGAATTGTGGTTGGAAAAATATCCTGACTGAGAGGGACCGGAGAGACGTTTTATGGCTTGTGAATCAAAATCGCTTCCAAACTCGACAGAAATTGCTGGAATTAGTGAATTAAGGCCCATCTAACCCAGGACCTCTCAAGGTGCATGCGCCTGCTGCATGCACTGTGCACGGTGCAAAAGACGACTTCGCTTGGTTGACCAGAGTGCAGATCCCCACTCCTCGATTTGGAGCAATAGCGCTGTCTCTCTCTTTCCCCACGCCTGTCTCACTCGCTCCCCCTGTCTCCCTCTTTCTCACTTGCACCGTAGTGCTCCAAATCCAAGTCGAGTTGAGTCGAGCTTAGCCAAGTAGCCCAGAGACGAAGCGTTTGTCCGAACCGAGCCGAGCGGGACCTATGCACTGTGCACAGGAACTCTGCGCCGCTGTTTGCGCGCATGAGATTTTGGGCGTTTGAGAGACCCAGATCTAACCTGTTAGCAAGAGAACACTTCTACGGGCACTGCATGCAATGAACGTTTGAATTCGGTCACCTCGCAAGAGGCCATTGCTTACAAAGGCACATTCATAAAGCTGCGCATTTTTAGTTGGCTAGAAATCGTCGAATATGGACAGTAGCTGACTGGTGGAACGTAGTGTGTTTTTTTTTTTGCCTGTATTCCAATAACGCACGTCGATGAGTACACCGAAGGCCAAATGAACACTTTTATCCTGGATGTTTGCAAGGTCAGGCTCAAGCCAGAGGTGTGTCTGATCATCTGGGGGCAGTTTTCAAATTATGGACTGGTTTCGATCACTCAGGTGACCACTAACATGAACTAGCATGTTTATTCAAACATTTTGGATGAACAAGTGTTGCCTTTTGGTCAATATCTGCATTTTTTTAAATTTCGTATTGATATTTCTAGCCGAGTGCAGCCCTTATAAGGCAGACCCCCCGATGAGGGTGGGCGGCATCTGCAGTGTGTAGGTAACTGCGTGTTATTGTGGTGGAGGATAGTGTTACGTGTGGTGTGTGATTTGCAGGGATGTTGAGGACAGCACAAACACCCAGCCCCGAGCCATTGGAATTAACCAATGAAGGTTAAAATCCGCGACCCGGCCGGGAATCGAACCCGGGACCCTCTGATCCGAAGGCCAGTACCCTCACCGTTCAGCCAACGAGTCGGACAACATCTGCATGATGAGAATGCTATTGTTACCGCGACTTTCTAGGATTACAAGAGCAATGTTAATCGGGCTGGACTCATATGTGACTGGTTTTATGAACAATCCCCCACCCGATTACATCTCGATTGGCCTGCAAAATCATCCGACTTGAAACCCACTGTCGGACATGTTAGAACAATGGTTAAAAAGCCGACATCAGCATCTCCGAGATTTGGTAGAATTTCGCGGTCAAATCCTCAGCGAATGACTTAACCTACATGCGACGTATCTGCACAACCTTCTGGACTCACCTCCTAACCGGATCCTGGCGGTTATCAAGTCCAGAGGCGGAGTTTCACAGTATTAAATGATGCTTATAGTGAGTTTTTCAGCGGTGACTAGATTTTTGACCGGTGAGCTGATGATAAAATTAAGTTGAGGTCATGAAAGCGAAATGACATTTCAGTTCAATAGGAGTAAATCTGAAAGATAAAATTAATAAGACTTTATCTCCTCCATACTGTACCATCCCACCCCTTTTTTGGAATTTCTTTCAACAAGGAATTTTTTCAAACGACCTTTCCTATCATGTACCTAATATACCTTTGAATATTCCAATCATTTATATAATTAGAGGATATCCGGCTTGATGGCTAAATGGTTAGCGTACTGGCCTTCGGTCAGAGGTGTCCAGGGTTCGATTTCCGGCTGGATCTGGAATTTTAACCGTAATTGCTTTATTCCCCTGGCAGGGGGACTGGATGTATGTGTCGTCTTCATCACCATTTCATCCTCATCACGACGCGCAGGTCGCCTATGGCAAAATCAAAAGACCTGCACCTGGCAATCCGAACTCCTCGGACACATCCTAGCACTAAAAGCCATACACCATTTTCTACGTGGAAATCGTTGAACAGGCTTCGCACTGGGGTTGGTAGATCAAGAACCAATATGGTAAAGTGGGGCTTTCCTGGCACATCCAGGCAATGTGAATGTGGTGAAGACCAAACCACAGCCCATTTCATGAACTGTAGTAAGTGTCCTTTAAGTTGCACAATAGAGTACTTGATGGCTGCAACACCTAATGCCCGTGATTTGGCAAAATTCTGGGCAGACACTATTTGATATGTATGTCATTAAGTACCATTATGTTATGTAAAATGTATGCTTCTGATACGAATAAATAAATTAGAGGATGAGCGAAGAGAGGATATTACCATGTAATTTACTTTCTGTGCACAGTATATCCTCATCGGCCTCGCTGATTATATGAACAGATAAGTGACCCGTGCCTCCATACAGGCTTAATTGCCACGCAGGTTTTAACACCACATGCATTCATGGAAATGTGTTTTCACTACATGATGCATGTAATCGTTTGATTGAACGCATTCGTTTTATATAGCTTCATAGGATTACACGGCCAATGATTTGATTATTTAGGAATTCATCCGTGCACGTGGATACACTTGCTAGTGAAATGTGAAGCGTGACGATGTACAGCCTGTGATAAATTAATTAAAACCGCTGCAACTTACACGTAATTCTTCACAAACAATAGTCGTAAAATCGTATTATTTCTGGGGTTGGGTGAAATTAAGCTAAACTGAACTGATTGACGTTGACCTTGAAAACAGCATCGAAGCTATACTTTAAAGAATTTACACTGCGATGGCAGCGCAGAAGTGCCTATTTAACTTCACGAAGACCCTGTAAACGTACAATGACAGCTAGACAGCGTCATGTAGTTTACCTAAGGGTTATGATACCGAGCTCGATAGCTGCAGTCGCTTAAGTGCGACCAGTATCCAGTATTCGGTAAATAGTAGGTTCGAATCCCACTGTCGGCAGCCCTGAAAATGGTTTTTCGTGGTTTCCCATATTCACACCAGGCAAATGCTGGGGCTGTACCTTAGTTAAGGCCACAGCCGCTTCCTTCCCACTCCCAGCCCTTCCCTGTCCCATCGTCGCCATAAGACCAATCTCTGTCGGTGCGACGTAAAACAACTTGTCACTGTGAGGATTATGTTGGTGGGCCTGGAGGGTCTCGAGTGGGTCATGTGCCTATGTCATCTTGATGTTCGTAGAGCTCTAATTTCTTTTTTTATTGCTATTTGCTTTACGTCGCACCGACACAGAGAGGTCTTATGGCGACGATAGGACAGGAAAGGGCTAGGAGTTGGAAGGAAGCGGCCGTAGCCTTAATTAAAGTACAGCCCCAGCATTTGCCCCTTGTAAAAATGGGAAACCACCGAAAACCATCTTCAGGGCTGTCGACAGTGGGGCTCGAACCCACGATCCCCCGGATGCAAAAATAAAATGACAGTGGACTTATATTTATATGGCTCTAAATTGCATAAAATGTGACTTACGTTGGTTTAGCTCTAAGGTAAAACCATTAACACGTAAGTACTAACGATAATCCCCATCAACACAATAATTAAAACTTAGAAGATTTCTTCACTTCATGAAACTCACAACCGCATTGAACTCACCACATTGTGGAACTCTTTATGCAGTCGCTCACAATTCTGTAACTAATTTATTACTCTATACAGTATAACATCATCCGAAAATGGCCTTCTATAAGGTCTCTGCATTCCCATGCCTTTATTCTCTCATCGCTACTAAAGACCTATATGAGCCAGTGACACAGAAGCGTTCTATATTCTTCAATGTCCTCGTTGAGTCTAAAAATGTCCACCCACACCACGTCCTATGGGTTGGGAAACTGAAAAGAATTATAATGTCTTGTTCAAATGAGTTGCATGTGGTGTGGTTTCATCGTCATTTTGAGAAATGTAAAGATATGATCTCCGGCCTCAGATAAGAGTGGTCATACATCAAAGTGATATACAAGCTACATGGCTTTCAGGTCGCATGGCGTGTATTCACCCTACACTTAAGGTCAAGGGGCTCCTACAGTTCATTCTATCGCCTACAGCTGTTACGTTAATTTATATCCCTATTCTCCAGGAAGCCGCAAGGTAAACGGCACTTGACGGCCCTGGCTGTGTACTTAGGCGCTACCTGAGTTGGTAGAGATAATGCAGAGTATACAACTCCCATATCTACTAGAGATCCACACTACTGGTCGTTTTCTTACAGCTGCAATTCATTCCAGAATTTCAGAAAAAAAAAAGAAATGGCGTATGGCATTTAGTGCCGGGAGTTTCCATGGACAAGTTCGGCTCGCCAGATGCAGGTCTTTATATTTGACTCCCGTAGGCGACCTGCGCGTCATGATGAGGATGAAATGATGATGAAGACGACACATACACCCAGTCCCCGTGCCGGCGAAATTAACCAATTAAGGTTAAAATTCCCAACCCTGCCGGGAATCGAACCCGGGACCCCTGTGGCCAAAGGCCAGCACGCTAACCAGTTAGCCATGGAGCCGGACCCGAATTTCAGAGTAGAAAAGCATTGGAATGGCTTCGATAGCATTGCTGTAGTTCGAGATAATGGTAGACGATAATCGGGATTAGTAGGTTGGTACAAAGTTACATGTGTGAAAGAAAGAATTATTCACCAACATATTTTTCATTTAATACCACTTTTTCCATTATAGCTACCAAGTGTGCGCATAAGTTTTTGCCGGTTTTTGAGGTACAGAAAACACATAATTTTCAAGGGAAATCCATTTTTTTGTTTATTCAAAATAATGCCCGTTGGCTTTTGTGCACTTCGCCCATCTTTTATGTAAGTTATGAGCACCATACCAGAAAACTGGTTGTCTTTTGCGGTAAACCATTCGTCAAGCCATTTTCCAACTTGCTCGAAATTTCTGAAGTGCTGTTCTGCGAACGCGTGCTCCATTCATGGGAAGAGGTGATAGATGAAGCCAGTTCGGGCAGTACGGCAGGTGTGGAAGGATGTCTGTCCCATCCAAACGACTTCAAGGTGTCCTTCACTGGTTTTACTGTGTGAGACGGCACATTGTCGTGTAACAAAATCACTTTGCCATGTCTTCTGGCCCAATCCGGTCGTCTCTCGATCAATGCGTGATTTAAATTAATCATTAGTTGGCGATAGCGTTGTGCATTAATGGTTTCGCCGGGCTTCAAGGATCTTACAAGGGTCTTCGCACTTCCGTGGTCTACCAGAGCGCGCGGTGTCTTTCAAAATGGAATTACCACGTGGTTTTTTTTTATTGCTATTGGCTTTACGTCGCACTGACACAGTAGGTCTTATGGCGACGATGGGACGAGAATGGGCTAGGAGTGGGAAGGAAGCGGCCGTGGCCTTAATTAAGGTACAGTGTGAAAATGGGAAACCACGGAAAACCATCTTCAGGGCTGCCGACAGTGGTGTTCGAACCCACTATCTCCCGAATACTGGATACTGACCGATTACCACGTTTGAAGTGTCGAGATCATGTCTCACATGTTCTAATCGACGGAGCGTGTTCACCATATGTCTCTACCAGCAGATGATGAATTTCCACAGCATTTAACTTTTGACTCAATAAGAAAAGCAACGTGTGCCGCAAATGTCCTTTTCCAGACACAAACGTCGACATGATCACTGAACGATACAACACAGATGCTAGTGTTGGGCGGACTCAGCTTGTGTGTGTTGGTGGGTTAATGTCAGACGAACAAACTGACGGATGTGTCAATATCACACGCTCCGTACTGTTTGCTGGCGCCATCTCTTAGTGAAACCGGAAAAGACTTTTGCGTACACCTGGTATAGATCATGGAAGGGCTGTCAAAACAAGGTTTTCCGTATGCACCTGTAAATAGAAATACGGTACGAGTACAAAATGAATGGACAGTCATACATATGTTGAGTGTATAGGAAACATCAAGGGAAAATATTTGCGTAGATTTCACCAATATACATTTCAATTTTCTTTCTGCCACAAGGGAAAATATTACTGATTCTTGTTAATTAAAGTGCCCTGAATCCATATCTGTATTCTGATTTTCTGTATCACATCACGTTCCTTTTAGTAATTTTGAAAAGAAAAATCGAAAAACATCAAATTTGGCAATGTTGATCATTAAAATGAATACATATTATTTAATAAGATAATACATCTGAAATGACTGCTTAGGTACTAAGGGATGTAGAATCCATATTTGTATTCAAATTTTCCCTGTCGTGTCCCATTTTATGTCATGTTTTAGGTATAAGAACAAAGAATTTCAAAATTTCAATAACACCGCAATATAAAATTCGAGTGAATAAAATTAACTATAAAACATCGGATTGTATTCATAAAAAGTACTTACAGCCATTCAGATATTCAATTTTTCGGTCGAAATGTTGCGCCGCTTTGATACCTTGCTGTGACTTTGAGATGTAATCCTCTTTAAGCACCAGCAATAATCCACTAGCATTGCTTCATTCCACTTGCCCTGGTATCTTACTCCATATTTTTAAAATCTTGATGAAATCTTTCAAGGAATGGCATTCGTACAACTGTAGAAATGAAATGAGTTTCTTAAGTGACCGCGCAATATTAAAAAACCAAACCAAACCCCATGGCACTAGAGCCCTTGAAGGGCCTTGGTCTAATAAGCGACAGCTGCTCCGCCCGAAGGCCTGCAGATAACGAGGTGTCGTGTTGTCAGCACGACGAATCCTCTCGGCCGTTAGACTTGGCTTTCTAGACCGGAGCCGCTATCTCACCGTCAGTTAGCTCCTCAATTCCAATCACGTAGGCTAAGTGGACTTCAAGTCCAGGTGAAAATTCCTGTCCTGGCCAGGAATCGAACGTGGGGCCTCCGGGTAAGAGGCAGGCAGGTACGCTACCCTACATCACTGGTGAAATATTAAGCAAGAACAAATATTATAGGATACTTTGTTCGTAATTTTTAATATTTCAGTTGTTTTATAAGATTTTAGTGATTCAACTATGTCTAAATAGTATAACTGATGTATGGATATATATCAATTTCAGTATTTAGACAGTTTCATGAATCAAGAAAAAGTTGTTTTTTTTTTAATTGGACGTGATGAAACGAAACTACATATGGGCTTTGTAACTACCCATAGGGGGGGGGGGAGGGGGGCTGAAAAATATAAACAGTTCACTGTACCATAATGGTTGCATATCAGTATTATTACAGACAACCAAAGGCAGTAATGTTTCAGACTGCAGTCGTATTTGATGGTAGAATGATTTTTAATGTAGCCTAACTTTCCTCTACAACGGGTACATGGAAAGAACAATTTTAAGACTTTTTAGCGTTTGGATAGAACGCGTATATCACCAAGAGTATTTAACTTACGATTGCGTTCAATGTCTCAATTGCAGACAAAAGAGGAGACTACCTGTTGCGAGATCAGGCCAAGTGCCCTAACTACAAAGGCAAACATGCCGCTTCATACCCAGGCTGTCAATTCCTTATAAAATCAATAAAAGCTTATTACATCGCAAGGAAACACCTCCGCCACCCACGTCCAAGTAACCAACAACTTCCGTCTCTATTAAACCTCAACCTGAACCCCCCTCCCACGCACTATCTAAACCGCACATCGCAAACCATCCCCACGATAGAACTTCTTAGAAATCTCCTCTCTACTAACCAGCACTACATAACCCAAGTACCTCAACCCAAGACCTTCTCCCACCCAGAAACACTGCATGCCCCAAAAATCAACAACGCACCCATAAATAAATCCCTTCTAAACCTCTCAACGAGCCCAACTGATGGCAGAACCTTCCAATGTGTAAATAAGTCTCATTGCCACCACCACATTTCAATACCTCCACTTTCCCACTCCTCTATTTCCCTGAAATACTGGAAATTAAGTACCGAACAAAACCAACAGTCAACGCTCTAAGAGACACACGTCAAGTTGATTTAAGGACCCAATCGATCGCGAATCTGAAACAAATCCACAGCTACAGTTCTTCGAGCGGCAGCAGTCGCTACGCGAGGCTTAGAATCGCGCGTTCAGTTGGAGGTTAGCTGTCGTTGTGAATACATCGTGCTCAGGTGTATAGAATAACAAATTTAATAATGGAAAAAAAATTGACGTCAGACACATACTCTGTTATAAAATGAGGTTAGCTGTGGTTTTTAATAAGTAAGTGTACCAGACCCTCAAAACCTTTCGACCATTACAGTAGTGACATCCTACCGCCCTTTTATATCCTACATTGTAACGGAAGTAACGCTAGACAATAATCGGTCATCCGTAAAGGGTATGGATCATTCACTGAAATATAGGATGGCGAGGTGGAATAAATGTGGGTAAAATTAAGGCCTCATCTCATCATATTCTAGAGAACTAATTATTTCATTAGTGGTTGCTTAATACACCCTCAGTCAGTTTTCCCCTTCCGATGCAGTGAATCC
Source organism: Anabrus simplex (assembly GCF_040414725.1). Classification (NCBI taxonomy): domain Eukaryota; kingdom Metazoa; phylum Arthropoda; class Insecta; order Orthoptera; family Tettigoniidae; genus Anabrus; species Anabrus simplex. Next base: position 300,352,288 of record NC_090271.1, read on the forward strand.
TACACTTTCCAGCTCCAAATTTCTTACAGGTGTCTCTTGGAATCGATTCGTTAGATCCAAATAAATTATTCGTTATCGAGTTTCATGTATTGAATGCTCCTCCTCTGCGAACCATGTGACCTTGCCGCGGTGGGGAGGCTTGCGTGTCCCAATGATGCAGATAGCCGAGCCGCAGGTGCAACCATATCGGATGGGTATCTGTTGAGAGACCAGACTAACGAATGGTTCATCGAAAGGGGGGTAGCAGCCTTTCGGTAGTTGCAAGGGCGGTAGTCTAGATGATTGACTGATACGGCCTTGTAATAATACTCAACATGGCTTAGCTGTGTTGATACTGCTACACGGCTGAAAGCAACGGGAAACTACAGCCGTAATTACCTCCCGAGGACATGCAGCTCTCTCTGTATGAATGATGTACTGATGATGGCTTCCTCCCGGGAAAAATATTCCGGAGGTAAACTAGTCCCCCATTCGGATCTCCGGGTGGGGACTACACGAGAAGGGGCGATCATCAGGAAGAAGGATACTGACATTCTGCGAGTCGGAGCGTGGAATGTTAGAAGTTTGAATCGTTGTTGTACGTTAGAGAATCTGAAAAGGGAGATGGATAGGCTAAAGTTAGATGTAGTTGGTATAAGTGAAATACGTTGGCAGGAAGAACAGGATTTTTGGTCAGGCGACTACCGAATTATCAGCACAAAATCAAACAGGGGAAATGCAGGAGTTGGTTCAATAATGAATAAGAAAATAGGGCAGCGGGTAAGCTACTCCGACTAGCATAGTGAAAGAATTATTGTCGTCAAGATAGACACCAAACCAATGCCCACCACAATAGTGCAGGTCTATATGCCTACTAGTTCAGCGGATGTTGAAGAAATCGAAAGAATATATGAGGAGATAGAAGATGTAATACAATATGTAAAAGGTGACGAGAATCTAATTGTGATGGGAGACTGGAATGCAGTGGTAGGCCAAGGAAGAGAAGGTAGTACAGTAGGAGAATTTGGATTGGGACAAAGGAACGAAAGAGGAAGTCGGCTGGTTGAATTCTGCACTGATCATAATTTAGTCCTTGCCAATACTTGGTTCAAACACCACAAACGACGGCTGTATACGTGGACGAGACCTGGAGACACTGGAAGGTATCAAATAGACTTCATTATGATTAGGCAGAGATTCGGAAACCAGGTGTTGGATTGCAAAACTTTCCCAGGAGCAGACGTGGACTCTGACCACAACTTGTTGGTCATGAAATGCCATCTGAAGTTGAAGAAATTGTAGAAAGGAAGGAATGCAAAAAGATGGAATCTAGACAAGTTGAAAGAAAAGAGTGTGAGGGATTGTTTCAAGGAACATGTTGCACAAGGACTAAAGGAAAATGCTGAAGGAAACACTATAGAGGAAGCGTGGAGAGTCATGAAAAATGAAGTCAGTAGGGCTGCTGAAGAAATGTTAGGAAGGAAGAAAAGATCAACTAAAAATCAGTGGATAACTCAGGAGATACTAGACCTGATTGATGAACGACGAAAATACAAGAATGCTAGAAATGAAGAGGGCAGAAAAGAATACAGGCGATTAAAGAATCAAGTGGATAGAAAGTGCAAGGTAGCTAAGGAAGAATGGCTGAAGGACAAGTGCAAGGATGTCGAAGGCTGTATGGTCTTGGGAAAGGTAGATGCTGCATACAGGAAAATCAAGGAAACCTTTGGAGAAAGGAAATCTAGGTGTATGAATATTAAGAGCTCAGATGGAAAGCCACTTCTAGCGAAAGAAGACAAAGGAGAAAGATGGCAGGAGCATATCCAACAGTTGTATCAAGGTAAAGATGTAGATAATTTGGTTCTGGAACATGAAGAGGCTGTTGATGCTGATGAAATGGGAGACCCAATTTTGAGGTCAGAGTTTGACAGAGCTGTGAGTGACCTAAATAGGAACAAGGCACCTGGAATTGACGACATTCCCTCTGAATTACTGACTGCCTTAGGAGAAACCAGCATGGCAAGGTTATTTCATTTAGTGTGCAAGATGTATGAGACAGGAGAAGTCCCATCCGATTTTCGGCAGAATGTTGTTATACCTATTCCCAAGAAAGCCGGTGCTGACATGTGTGAAAACTACCGCACCATTAGTTTAGTATCTCATGCCTGCAAAATTTTAACACGTATTATTTACAGAAGAATGGAAAAACAAGTTGAAGCTGAGTTGGGAGAAGATCAATTTGGCTTCAGAAGAAATGTAGGAACACGTGAAGCAATCCTGACTTTACGTCTGATCTTAGAGGATCGAATCAAGAAGGACAAGCCCACGTACATAGCATTCGTAGATCTAGAAAAGGCATTCGAGTATGTTGATTGGACCAAGCTATTTATGATTCTGAAGATGATAGGGATCAGATACCGAGAACGAAGAATTATCTACAATCTGTATAAAAATCAGTCTGCAGAGATAAGAATCGAGGGCTTTGAAAAAGAAGCAGCAATCCAGAAAGGAGTGAGGCAAGGCTGCAGTTTGTCCCCTCTCCTTTTCAATGTTTACATAGAACAGGCAGTAAAGGAAATCAAAGAGAAATTTGGAAAGGGAATCACAGTCCAAGGAGAGGAAATCAAAACTTTGGGATTTGCCGATGATATTGTTATTTTATCTGAGACTGCAGAAGATCTCGAGAAATTGCTGAATGGTATGGACGAAGTCTTGGGTGAGGAGTACAAGATGAAAATAAATAAGTCCAAAACAAAAGTAATGGAGTGCAGTCGAACGAAGGCAGGTGATGTAGGAAATATTAGATTAGGAAATGAAGTCTTAAAGGAAGTAGATGAATATTGTTACTTGGGTAGTAAAATAATTAACGATGGCAGAAGTAAGGAGGACATAAAATGCAGACCAGCACAAGCAAGGAAGAGCTTTCTTAAGAAAAGAAATTTGCTCACTTCAAACATTGATATCGGAATTAGAAAGATGTTTTTGAAGACTTTCGTGTGGAGCGTGGCATTGTATGGAAGTGAAACATGGACGAGAATTAGCTCAGAAAGAAAGAGAGTAGAAGCTTTTGAAATATGGTGTTACAGAAGAATGCTGAAGGTGAGATGGATAGATCGAATCACGAATGAAGAGATACTGAATCGAATTGGTGAGAGGAGATCGATTTGGCTAAATTTGACGAGAAGGAGAGATAGAATGATAGGACACATCTTAAGACACCCAGGACTTGTTCAGTTGGTTTTTGAAGGAAGTGTAGGTGGTAAGAACGGTAGGGGTAGACCAAGGTATGAATATGACAAGCAGATTAGAACAGATGTAGGATGAAATAGTTACGTAGAAATGAAAAGGTTAGCACAGGATAGGGTGGCATGGAGAGCTGCATCAAACCAGTTTATGGACTGATGACTCAAACAACAACAACATATTGAATGATATACACAACCTGATCAAAAGTATGCGGGCACCCATGTGTAATGCGGATTTAAATCCTAATTGTTACAAGAGGCAGAGCCGCCGGTATAAAGGGAGGTGGGGGTACTGTATTGTTAGTAGAGAAGCAGTAACAGTACAAATGATCTGTCAGGAGATCTCAGTGACTTCGACCGTGGACTAGTTATTGGATGTCACCTGAGAAACAAATCCATCAGGGAGGTTTCAACCCTTCAAAAGCTGCCCAAGTAGACTGCTGGTGATGTGACTGTGAAGTGGAAACGCGACGGAACAACCGCAGGTGAATCAAGACCAGGCAGACCTCATTTAATGACGGACTGGGACCGTTAAGCACTGCGAAAGTAGGGTGTAAAAATCGCAAGAAATCAGCGTAAGAAATCACTCGAGTGTTCCATAGTGCTACCAGCACAATGACCGTACTTCGGCAGTTAAAAGGAATGGGGTGCAATGGCTGAGCTGCTGCTCGTAAGCCAAACATTTCTGTTGTTAGTGCTAAGTGACGCTTGAGGGGTGTAAAGAGTGACAGCACTGGACAGGGGATGACTAGAAACGAGTGATTTGGGGTGATGAATCACGCTATACACTGTCGCAAACCAATGGAATTGTTTGGGTTTGGCGAATGCTTGGAGAACATTACATGTAATGATGTGTAGGGAGGAGGCGGTGTTATGATATGGAGGTGTTTTTCGTGCTTAGGGTGTGCTCCCCTCATTGCGCTCAATGAAATTCTAAATGCGGAAGGATATGTACACATGTTAAACCACTATGTACCGCGTACAGTAGAGGACCAGTTCGGAGGCGATGAGTGTTTGTATCAGCATGGCAGTGCATCCTGTCATAAATCTGCATCTGTGCGGGCATGGTTTGTGGACAATTTACATTCCTGAAATGAATTGTCCTGTAGAGAGTACTAACTTGAACCCAATGGAGCACCTTTGGGATGAGTTAGAACGTTGACATCGCTCCAGACCCTAGCGTCCGGCTCTTGAGGAAGAATTAAAGTAGTTAAAGTAGTCATAAAGGCGAAATTTGGGCGCATCTCATGTTTATGTCCAATAATAGGGAAAGCAACACGGGTAAAATCTAAGTGAAATTTCAGATTGGTGCCTGGATACTTCTTTTCGGGTGGTGTATTTGCGATCGTTGGATTTTCCCTCTACTTTACTGAACCCTTGAACTTACCATTCCATCGTTGGTCGGCCACGGCTGCTACAGTGGAACAATCTAGAACTCTTAAATCATGGGTCGTTGCGGGAATAAATTCGGTCACGATCTTAACCAAACGATGGGGTTCAGAAGAGAGCCTAACTACTTGAAATGAGGAGCAAATTGTGCTTACTAACTTTTATTAAATCGAAATAGCACGACAACATTATTAATTTAATATACATTCTTGAAATTAAAAAAATTGAATTATTTATTTTTGAATGTTTCAAACATAGTCACATTGCATAGCGTTGATTTGTTTCTTACAATATCGAAGAGTTGCTTCGGAGAAGTTAGTACATTAGTGGACAGCGAAACTGAAAAACTTAAAAAGGGAAGACCTGAAAACCCGGCACCTATTATTCCAAACGAGAACTGAGAGTTAATCCACACGGTCCGCGGAAAATCTGACTTTCAACAAGTAGAACGCCTGATTTTCTCTCAATTAAGGTTATCCACCAGTCGAATACCCTTTACGGATACGGAACACCCGCCGAATGGACCCTTAATCGAACCAAACTGACTATCAGTTGCTTTGGATAGGTTGCGAAATATTATGGGAAAGCATGGTGTTCACTACGAGTTAACAGCATCATTCGCAATTGAAATAAAATTCCACCATGTATTTGTCATTCATGACACCCTTAAGTGATAAGGTAATCCCGATGCTAAATGTGCATCACCCAAAACAGCTGTTCGGAAGGAACCAACAACAACATGATCCGTGAGGATCTTACGTTATGTCGTTCTAAAGGAACAAAACTGCGAAATGCAGGAAAAACTTATTCATCATGCATTTAGAAGAAATGCCAAACACTGAAGTTAATTAAAAAGTGGAAAGTCACTTGGAAAGTATTATTATTGAACCGATTTTCAGGTTAGAAATGGTTTTGTTACGCTTAATAAAATTACCAGTCCACATCGAAAAATATTACAACTTTAAGGAATTCTTTCCCTTGAAAAACAATGACTACCATTACAGATCTATCTATTTATCGTCTGCCCCAACACACTACTTATAAAGTGATTACTTAATTAAATTCAACTACGAATAAAATCAAAGTACGACAAAGATTGAAAATAAAATATTGTTACTGGATGACGAATCGAAACCGCATTCGCAACTCAAGTCTCACACTAATACACTGAGTGTCAATATGCACACTATCAAAACGAAACGGACGTCAGAACGATAAAACAATTAAGTCCGTAAAATAAATTAACATATCGAAGTCATTAAAGCTTGCAATTATTATTATTATTATATCTGAGACTTGAGTGTGTACAGCTGACATCCCAGACCTATCGTCGGGCTCACTTAAAATCTGTACATCCTAACACTAATCTCTATGTACATGATACCTTCCAAATTCTATCGTCGGGCGTGAACTAGGACGTCTCATCATCAGTAACTCCAAGGATAACATGTGACGTCCTAAATCTATCGTCGGGTGTCAAAAATGGGTCGTACTACGCATCCCTTAACATATCAGGCGAACTAGCAATTACAAACAAACTCTGACATTTCAAAACTAAACCTGGTCAGACTAATAACACACAACGGAACAACGTCTCTTACTATTAAACGAATGCAAGTCAAAAAATACAGTAAGTCTCTATATCGTTACAATACGTGAACTCGAAAATAAACATACGTGACGAACAATTCTCCACCTCAAACACAATCTCAGCCTGTGCACTGAAGTTTTAGGGAAGCAATGATAATTCCCAACACACGTCTACCATAGTGGATGCCTTCAAAATAATAATCATCACTACCGCATTCGAAACTCTCAAATCGCCTATCGTCAATTCCAACTATTTATCAATGACATATCCAGTGAAACGAAATTCAATACAACACCAACCATGTGTCCTAAATGCTCTTTTATGCTTGAGGTCACATTATCTTAATATTCATACGGGCTTTACGTAACAAATCACTGAACGTTTACTACCAAGATTTTAACCTTTTACTAGAGTCGTTTTCACTTGGGATCTTACTAGAAATCTACGGTGCTTCACACAGTAGTCGTCTCAAATTTCGGATTGGTAGCGAAAAACACTACAGCCTGTCTCAAACTCATTCTCCTCGCCTTATCCCGGCGGTATCACTTAAAATCCAGGCTTCATTTCATCTTCAATATTCCTATCCCTCTCATCTCCACATACATATAAATTCTGCGCTCTCAATCCCTTTTTCTTATATTTCCAAGACCCTTTTTCATCATTCAATCCTCCGGTGAAACGACAACCACTATAAAACACATCTCTTACTTTACTGCTATTATGACTTTCGGACCTCGAGAATCTAAGAACACACCGCGATTTGTCGTATCATTAATATACACGATGTCCCACGATTTTACTTCCCATGAATAAATGTAACTCTATCGAATTTCACTGAAATTTTCTAAATGCCTGCGATCCTTGTAAAAATATACTGGTTAAATGCACTTTTAACATAGAAAAATTTCTTTATCCCGCGGTAGACATTATTATTATTATTATTATTATTATTATTATTATTATTATTATTATTATTATTATTATTAAACATTTCCGAATTCAACTGATATTTGAAATTTAGATATTCGCCACGAGTAATTTTCACTTATAACTTCCCAAAATTCCACGCTTTGGACAATATCTCATCGAACATTAACACCAAATTTTAAACGTCGCATTTACAGTTTGTTGACGTGAGATTTACACACTGAAATTTTCACACGCTGACCAAAAATTACAACACCTTTCGCCTGATCATTACAAATATCAACCTGACAATCATCTTGGAAAATTGTTGGGACAGAACACTAAAATTTAACTACGACATAATACAAATATAGACAGACCTGCACCATGGAGTCATTCCCAGTATTCTGGCTACATCGTCGCCAGCTGACCTCTTGCTCTTAGCCGTACATTTTCACAAATAACATTATCATTTCCAACATCTCACTCTTACAAACACTGCCTTTTTCACACAATATAAAATTACCACACAAATCACGCACTTTTCTCTATAATTTACACCACGAACTTCCCTCGTTCTGCAGTCAACTGCGACTGTCTGGCTCGTTCCCAGAGTTGTCTCTCTCTGTTACTCCAATAAAACAGGTGTTCAACAGATAAAGGGAGCAGAACTACTCCGAATAGCTTCCCCAACTCTCTTACCACTTTCAAACGTACATGAGGTGATATAATAAAATCTGCTGTGTATATTTTAACAAACGCCTACACTTTCATAGTTCGTCGGCAAACGTTCAGAACCTTTCAATCACCTTCTCTTCCTAACCGGGTATGTGGACCTCAGCCACGGACATGTATTTAGTTATTTGTAGATCAATCTGGCGCAATTTTCCACTGACGACGGGCGGAAGCTCCCGCGGCTTCAAGATCCAGATTGACACTGAAAAATATACGGTGGGGGGTTCCTTTTATAATCTCAGGAGGGACGCTACCCACACTATTAAGCTTGATTGCGTAATCTGCCAATTTTGCGTCCAATAGACCGATTTTGATGAGACTTGTCCCAGACTTCCGGACAGGCTTGCAATTATTTTAGATGTTAATCTTATAATTTTACCACACTCACAACAGGGGAAATAAATTATTTCTGCCCGTGCGTTTCGCGCGTTTTCTTCATCCATTGACCTTGGCACGTGTAGCTAGTTCACTGATCTGACGCTGACATGTACTTAGGCTTAACTGCATTTATGTTTTTCCCTGGGAGCTCTGTCTTCATGTAGGGTTCACGAATAATTTAACTTATTTATTTCTTTATTTACTGTATTGCCAAAATCCCTCGTTATATAGAATTCCATGAATTTAAAGAATTATCGGGCACTCGAGGTCCGCCGAGGTGTCACGGTATTTCACGAGCTTGCCGTGAGTGAGATCATTCCCACGCGACATCGGAGCTCTTAGGAGCGCAGCATGGCTGCCCTCAAAAATAAAAGTAGCTTGTTGATACCAAATAAATATGGAGAAAAAATATATTTTTCTCACCGTAGAATTAAGGGTTCAATATAGTGTTGCCATCAGGTGACGTGTAACTTTTCATCTGTGTAAATGGATAGAAGCAATTTTATGGCACACCTTCAACACATATACCAGTGATGCAGTGGTCTGTTTTACATAACAGATGACAAAACAGCCCTACAACCAAAGGTACTCCTTTGACCCCGTCAAAATCCACACGTACCAACCACCGTTTACTTTCCGTGGGCCCTCCCCATTACATTACCACAGGCTTCAGGAGTGCATCTGGCTCAACCTCAAAGACATTACCGACCTATACGTACCTTTGGCCAGTAGCCAGTAAAGATGGCTGAAAAATAATGTAGCAGTTACTTTGTCACAGTCACTTGCCTGCCACTGTTACAAATGTAACGAGGACAAAAATAACAGGTTACCGAGTAACGACGACAAAATAACGTACTAGTGAAAACAGTGCCTGGGAAATGGGAACTGTGACCGTTCGTGGGACGCCTAGTTCGAAGATGATAATAAATTTTATAACGCGCTCGACTAGAATTCAGTGGTTTACATGATCCTCCACTCAGGGCATGGCCCTTCGGAAAGAAAGCGGTCACATCCTATCAATAATTAACCTGGTAATGATCTAACATTAGTCTTGAAATAATGAGTTCACTTAAATTAGGCATAAATGATAGTTGCAATGAGAAATTGGAAGTATAATAATTTTAATAAAATGAAATTAACTGACTACAATTGAACAACTGAATATACAACGTAAAATAAATTATCCTTGTGCATCTCTTATCGCACCGCATTAAAAGAATCAAGTCCATCTTGAAAAATAATTGTCAGTCATTAAATTAAAATCTCATCATTACACAACACTGATTTACTTAAATAAATGTAGATTAATATAATGGAAAATCAGCAATTTCAGTTTCTATTCATTCATCTTGTTTGTTCATTCGCTGACGCATAGACGAACCTGTCCTCCCTGCTCTACTTTTCCTATTACTTCATTATAACCTTCTAACTAACTGAATAATAACTTGAATTTTCTAACGGCGCATGATAAACACAGAAAATCCTTCAAATACATAATAATAGTATCATTGCTCCATAAATAAATAACTGCATGTCTCCATCCAACCAACGGCATCATATGACTGCACCTGAAATAAAGTACTAACTACTGTTATAAATAAGTGAACGATCAAATGCCAGACGATCTGCGTTGCATCGGCTCCACTCCATCCTGCTGGAAAATGCTTCTACAGCGCCAACTTACTACATCTAGCAATGCTACAAGTTGATCTACAGTACAGGTGACAATACTCCCACAATCTAATTATCGTTCGAGGAGCTTGTCGAAGATCCTACTCGTGTGTTCGTAAAATACATTCCGCTATCCATGTGATACCAAATTAAACTCAAGTCAGCTCGTATGCCTAACCAATCTCTTCGAAAAGCATTCAATCAACGCTACGAAACTCGCTCATCTAATAAACTCAAACATACGCGGCGGAAATACTTCTCAATAACACTATCCTAACCATTGGCCATCTCAAAGAATTAAATTATTACCGCAATTCACCACTCAATAAATTATTCTCTAATTATACCGTCAACTATACCTTTAGATGACCCTACATATTTTACGCCACACAATGTCCACCACATAACGAAAATACTCATCATTTCCTACATAAATGAGCTAAAATATCTTTGAAGAGCTTCACTATTATTCATACAACCATCACTGAATCGATCCACAAAACATATCACAACACTCCGCGGAATTATTCATATTATAAGATCACCACATCAAATATCTTACACATCGGTACTTCAAACTTACCTGTAGCATTCAAGATCACACTCGCTTCACAGCTGTTCCACTAACACGGAAAACAACGCAGGAAAGATCGCCTAACCCTAATATTCACCGACGGAAAACATTATTCTAATATACGCAGTAGCATTATATGACGTTAAACCAACACTGTTAGCACGTTAGAACATTCAAGTTATTTCACTTTATATCACCTGTGTGACATTTAAAAAGATCTACTTCTACTAAAAGCATCCACAAGTAAACAAGAAGGGCAAGGTTCGACTACTCATCTGACTTCCTCGCTTCTCCACAGGTATTGGTTGTCAGGTTATTTTTTCAGCCATCTCATTCATCTCGGCAGGGTGCGGATCCACCAGAATCCTACTGGTTTACTCGAACATCTCCTCTATATGGACTTTCTTATTCACAAATATAGGTAACATCTTGGGTTCAATCTGAAACTCGAACAAAATAATTAGAGCGAATTCATGCAGATTTACAAGTCCACTGTTATCGATTAATACTGGCCTGTATAAATTAGTGTCGCTCAATGTTATATTTAGTTTATCAAACGTTATTTAGGCCTCAACTTCTTAAATTTTAAAGACTTTGACTTGCATACAATAGCTGTGCTCACTATTTGCTTCCCGATCTTTTTCTGCTACTCAAGAATTACCATTGAAACAAATTTAAACTTCATTATTTACAATAATAATAATGAGGCTGCTTTCCATGAACCACATAACTATGATCCTGACTTCTTTACATATGATTTTGACATTTGAGGAAACGTTATCACGGAGATTCACAAAGGAACACACGCTACTATTGTTTGTTCTTCTCCACTTGAAGTACGTCACACCACACGCCTGTTAGATGATTAACTGTATGTAATTCCGCCTCAATCCATGGCCTCCTTGACGTCTGTAATACTAGATGTAATGTCTGGCCTTTCTTCTTCTCAGCTGTTACTGCAAATATTTATTGATACCCGCTTGCAACTGCACTGTTTTCATGCGGTCCGATGTATACCACGGGGTTCTGAGCTTGATCTACCGATTCTCTTCCATAAGATCTACCATCAATTCGCGAGTTGTGTCGGCTCATATTTTACGAATATATATAAATTCGCAGTGCATCAACAATTTATCTTATATCTATGCCGTCCATATGCATTTATCATAATTATGACCTTCAATGACTCCCTGACATGTAATTACACGTCATTGGAAGGTCATAATATATATAATTATTTATCCCATTATGATGCCTTTGCTGGCAGGATTTAGTGTTTAGAGTGCACTATATCTTCTGATAAAGGCTAGAGCAATTTTGTTCCTTTCATAGATCTGTCTCTGTCTTATCCTTGGCTTTGACAATATGGAAGTGAAAGAGGTATGAGCGATGCTAGTAATGCCAATCCTTATGCAGCCAGTCCCTGCTATGAATGGTGTGAAAATGTTGCTAAGAGGGTGGTGGTGGTGAGTATTGTTTTAAGAGGAAGTACAACTAGGCAACTATCCTCTTGCTCATAGGGTCGGTTGGTGTATGCATTTCAGTGGGCTTGGCATATTGATATGTAATAGCAAATATGGCTCGGTGAGGAAAGCAACGGGAAACTACCTCACTCTTCACTTCCCTAGTACGCCTAGGCCATCCATGACAGCTGATGGCAGAGCTGTTGAGGATTCCACCAGCGTTAGCGCTGACGGACTGAACATACATCCCATTATGGCAAACCACATCACATACGAGTGTTATTGTATTAGCCCCAGTTAAGAGCTGTTGGTATATTTAAAACACTCAACGTGAATTGAACTTTCTTGAATTTTCTTCACTGGACTGGCAGTCAACATAATATTGGTGTCAAATAAATATTGCTTACAACAAAATTAAAATGATACCAATAACTGTCAGGCTGGCCATTTCTTGAAAGATTTTATCATGTCTCAAGAAGACAGTTGTGCCACACCTGTTCCTAAATCTAACGCTTAAAAGCTCAGCTTATTGAATTGAAATATCATCAGTAAAGTTCTAGAAATCCCTGCCACGTGCGATAAAGTGTTCCAAACCGGGGATATTTCTTATCTGGAGGGGAGCTAAAGCCTGACAACTGGACAGAGCCAACGTTTTCGAGAGTCTCAGATATAATGCGACGCCTCACTTAAGGCAATGAGTTCTGGTCGAGAATCTCCCAAAGAAAACACGCACTCTGTGAGGGCCATTGCAGCACTGAAATAATTTCATTCTAGATCCAGACGCTATGACTCCATCTCTTAATTGATTTTTGAATCTTCTGTTATAAGAAGGGCTATAAATCTTTCTTGTGGTGAGTATTTTCCTTTACAGTGTTCCAAACAATATTGTATGTAAACATGGTTTATAAACCTTTAATGTTTTTAAAAGTTGAATCTGTAGACAATAACTTGTTCTTTGTGCCCTTAAATTGCAAATAGCGCTGTTTGTCGATTTATGGCAGAGTGTCGGCCTCTGAACTCCAAGGTCGTGTGTTCTAACCCAACAGGGGTAATCGAACCCCCACTTCATGTCTTATATAATGCCGGCTTGTAAAAAATCTATGGAGAAATATTTGTGTTCTCCCGACAAATTAATCAATTAAAACACAGGCATAGAAGCGCAAGAGAGTTTCGGTGTACGCTGCCATCTAGTAGGCGCACAGTAAAACTGTAGTGACGAAACTGATGAGCTGACAGCGAAATAGCATCAAATTCAGAGAACTGGAATCAGAAATAAGGCTTTTTGCAGGTGGATTGGTAGTTTCTTATAAGGAAAATTATAAGTACCTAGGTGTTAATATAAGGAAAGATCTTCATTGGGGTAATCACATAAATGGGGTTGTAAATAAAGGGTACAGATCTCTGCACATGGTTATGGGGGTATTTAGTAGTTGTAGTAAGGATGAACAGAAGAGGGCATATAAGTCTCTGATAAGATGCCAACTAGAGTATGGTTCCAGTGCATGGGATCCTCACGTGGACTACTTGATTCAAGATCTGGAGGAAAAAAAAAAAAAGTAGCTCGATTTGTTCCGGGTTGCAAAGTTTGAATTGGGTAGACCGCGGAGAAAGGAGACGAGCTTCTTGACTAAGTGGTATGTTCCGAATGTCAGTGGAGAGATGGCGTGGAATGACATTAGTAGACGAATAAGTCAGAGTGGTGTTCATAAAAATAGGACAGATAAAAAATATGAAGGTAATGTTGGAATTCTAGAGGACAAATTGGAGAAAATATTATTTTTAGGAAGAAGAGTTAAGGATTGGAATAATTTACCAAGGGAGATGTTTAATAAATCACCAATTTCCTTGCAATTATTTAAGAAACTAATAGGAAAACACTGATTAATTGATTGATTGATTGATTGATTGATTGATTGATTGATTGATTGATTGATTGATTGATTGATTGATTGATTGATTGATTGATTGAAATGCGTGCAAGCGGTAAGTCGGGTTGTATGATTATTATTATTATTATTATTATTATTATTATTATTATTATTATTATTATTATTACAATAATAAAAATTGAAAATCCACAGCCTGTTTCCTGTCATACGACCGGTGAGGGATCGAACGAATGAAGCCCCATCTAGTGGCGAGGATAGGAATTGTGCCGGCTGCTGAAGCCTGTCGCTCTGCTCTGGGGCGATGATTAACGAGTGACAAATGAAATGAAATGATACTGGAGAGTGTTGCTGGAATAAAATATGACAGGGAAAACCGGAGTACCCGGAGAAAAACCTGCCCCGCCTCCGCTTTGTCCAGCACAAATCTCAGATGGAGTGAAAGGGATTTGCACTACGGAACCCAGCGGTGAGAGGCCGGCGCGCTGCCGCCTGAGCCACGGAGGCTTTAATAATAATTATTATTAATTATTATTGCAATAATAACAATAATCTTTCTCTTCCTTAGCGTTTGCCCTACTTGCTGACTGAATCCGCTGTTTTTGCCCTGTGCCGGCAGTTTAGGCCTCAATGATCGTTTGCCTGTTTTGGCTGTAGACTTGTCTACTTCTCCTCTCAGTAGAAGTTCGTACCAGGATACAGGCTTTATCTCATTCTCTCAATGACGGAGCAAGTGGCTATGCGGTTTGGGACATGTAGCTATCAGCTTGCATTCGGGCGATAGTGGGTCGAACCCCACTGTCGGCAAACCCCATTGTCGGCAGCCCTGGAGATGGTTTTCCGTGCTTTCCCATTTTCACAGCAGGCATGTGCTGTAGTTGAACCTTGATTAAGAGCACGGTCATTTCCTTCCCACTCCAAGCCCTTTGCTGTGCCATCGTCGTCATAAGACCTCTGTGTGTCGGTGGGTTGTTGAGCAAATTGAAAAAAAGAAATTTCAACGGTCGGTTCGATTCCACATCGGCAGGGAACTTCCTCATTTGAGACGTGGTCATGCAGTTTCAGGTGAGATGTTCACATGAGCGTTTCCATCTTCATGACTGCAAGTCATTGTTCCACTTCTTTGATGAAAGACAGCATTCAGTACCATACAAGGTAACTGGTTGGGACTACAGAAAGGTAAATGCTTAACTAGAGTACGTGTGGAACCTTCTTGTCAAGGAGTAAATCAGTGACAGAACACAACTTAATCCACGTAGTGATCAATCGGTTAGAAATTTCAAACAGATCTTTAGTCAGCCACTCTGAACCGATTTCTTTTCCTTCGTTTCGGCCGTCTATGTACCACGGTTGGCAATCTTAACGGTGTTTTTCGTCCCCATTCACTCTCCGCCTGTATCCTTTTTCTTCCTCCTATGTCCTTCATCTGTATGGGATCTCCCTTTTCTCACTAGTGTTTCTCCAGTCTCTTGAAAACCACGGAACGTTTTGACGAGTTGTCTAAATCGATTTCTGTACATGATGTAATTTTCCGGAACACCGTCAAGTCCAACCTCGCTTCCCGAAACCACTGCAGCTCGATCTTCCTCTTCCTGAAGAATTCAAAGATTCTATTCGTTAATCTGTTACTGCCCATCCTCAGCAAGTGTCCACAGAACTGTAACTTTCTCTTCCTCATCAATTCAATCACTTTTTCTGTTCTTTTGATGAAGGCCTGCATTAGGAACCATTCTTTGTTATATTTGTGTCTCCTAATTCCATTTTTTACATATGGACCTAGAATTTTCCTTAGGATTTTCCTCTCTCTTTGCCGGATATTTTCTACTGCATACAGGAACTCAGGTTTAACAACAGTGTCTAGAAGCCTCAGCTTAATACCAAAAGGTAGAAGCTATTTGTTGAAGGTGTTCCTCCTCAATTGGAAAGTCATTTCAATTTTTCTCTCCCGCTCCTTAATGGCATTCTTTTCCGACCCATTCTCTTCTAATGTTTCTCAAAAATACGAGGTCGAGTCATAAGTCATGGCAACTACTTTCCTTTCTCACGAACAGGAGACAACGCGGAAAATCTAACATACGCATTTGGAAATAGAGGGCAAGTACTTATGCATAGCCCTTAAAGACAAATTCTGACTTCAGGAGATTCTCGTAGGAAAGTGACAGAACGCAGTCCATTGGTAAACATTGTTTTATTATGGTATTGACAGCAAATACACAAGACTACGTACAAAATACAGGTCTCCACTGGTTACAGGCCATCGAAATAATCAACCAAGGCTTCCACTGTGCGTTGCCAGCGATGGAGAGCGCGCTGAGTGCAAGTCGCTGCATGTGTATCGCTAACATGTGACACCTCTCTCCGAAATGCTGCTACGATTTCCTCTTTGTTAGCAAACCGTTTTCCACATAATGGCTTCTTGACTTTGGAGATTAGATCATAGTCACACACCTAATGCTTCCCGCAGCTCTGCATGGCATTGGCGTGCATTTCTGCCGCGGAGAACTGGTATTTTAATATACGATCGTTGCTCCTGCTTGTTGACTTCCATTTTGTGACGCTCTCACTCACACACTGAACTTGGGGGCATGCTTAGACCCACACTGTTGTTTACATACCGTACGTTTCCAATTGCATATGTTAGGTTTTCCGTGTTGTCTCCTGTTCGCGAGAAAAAAATAGTTGCCATGACTTATGCCATTTTTTTGCAAGTTGCTTTACGTCGCACCGACACAGATAGGTCTTATTGCGACGATGGTACAGGACAGAGCTAGGAGTGGGGAGGAAGCGGCCATGGCCTTAATTAAGGTTCATCCCCAGCATTTGCCTGGTGTGAAAATGGGAAACCACGGAAAACCATCTTCAGGGCTGCCGACCGTGGGGTTCGAACCCACTATCTCCCGAATACTGGATACTGACCGCACTTAAGCGACTGCAGCTATCGAGCTCGGTATTATTATTATTATTATTATTATTATTATTATTATTATTATTATTATTATTATTATTATTATTATTATTATTATTATTATTCCATCTTCCTGCAACACCTGCAGGTTGCCCAAGGACAAAAAGGAGCTTTACAACAATAATGGACACAGATACAGTAGATAATGAAATCGTATGAGTTTAAGTATATGCAAAAGAGTGAGGCACGTCAAACATTTATTTGAGGTCCGCAAGCGTGGTTCTTGAAGATCATGATGGACTTTTTGAGTGTGGTAATCGTGATGCTATAAATGAAATCTCTATTCATCCTAAAGGTAATGCAGAAGTTGACAAAAAATATAAGAAAAGTTACTCGAGCACCTAACATCAAGCCGATTACACAGATGGATATGAACTTATATTTTTGCTTAGAGAAGTCCACCGTTCCTTCATAAATTCTTCCTTTTTCCGCATCGACTTCTTCTGGCTGGTTTTCGTTGGTCTCAAATCTAATTGTTGGATCAATGATGAAACCTTCAGAACAGGATGCATTAAAAACAATAATGCCAATGCGTCGGTTGCTTCCTCTGTTGGAGATGGTGGTGGTGGTGATTATTGTTTTAAGAGGAAGTACAACTAGGCAACCATCCACTGTATAACACTAATCAGAAGGAAATATGGAAGGGATCCGACACTTCGAAAAATGAAGATATCGGCCAAAGGAAGACAAGGGCCACGAAGGGCGTGAAAATGAAAGACTCCCTAGCCCTCGCAAACCTAATAGCGTCGGGGTCGGAAAAGAAGAAGAGTTGACCAAGGGAGGTCGGATAGGATAGATGAAAGTAAGGAGCCTGGCAGAAGTAAGTGGAAGCAATGCCAGGATTCAGCTGAAGGCCCCGTGGTCGCCAACCCACGCTCCAAAGTTCAGAGCCCCTGAGGCCCCTTTTAGTCGCCTCTTACGACAGGCAGGGGATACCGTGGGTGTTATTCTGCCGCCCCCACCCACAGGGGGTCTCTGTTGGAGAGACCGTGTGCTTCTTCATAGGCATTATAACCTTGTCCTCTCAGAGCATTAGCTATCATTGATCTAGCTACATTATGGCGTGAGGTGTGTAGTCATTCACCATGTGGACAGGACAAGTATCCTAACTTTTACAGCTGAGGGGCCTCCTTCATGCTGAATCTAAAATTTCTCCCACTTCCTTCCTAAACCTTCCTCTATCAAGATCTCCTTCAAATTATATTTGATTTCAACCCCCTCTATGTATTTGTATCGCGCAGATGTGAGCTTGCATAGTGAGTGGTTTCCCATGTTCTCACCAGACAAATGTTGTACCTTATTTAAGGTCACGGCCGCTTCCTTACTACTCCTAGCCCTTTCCTATTCCATCGTCGCCATAAGACCTATCTGTGTTGGTGCGACGTAAAACAAAACGTAAAAAGAGAAAGGAGTATTTGTATTATAATTTACCATAGGATGACAACTTTTCTTCCGGATGTTTATACACCTATCTGCAGAGCGTCTGTGAAAATTACTGAACGGTTTGCTCACAAGCCGGCAACAGGATTGCAAAATGTGTTATAGAAATAAAGTAAGTAAAAGAATAAGAAGTGAAATCTGGAAATAGCCATTTCGGGGCTGAAATCTTAAAATAAAGAGGTATATGAATATTATCCCATACAGAGGGATGACATGAAAGGTAGGTTAATCATACCAGGAATGCTTTTATATACAAGAGGCCGGGCTGAGTGGCTCAGACGGTTGAGGCGCTGGCCTTTAGTATCCAGCTTGGCAGGTTCGATCCTAGCTCAGTCCGGTGGTAGTTGAAGGTGCTCAGATACGTCAGCCTCGTGTCGGTAGATTTATTGGCACGCAAAATAACTCTCGCGGGACAAAATTCCGCCAAGTCTCCGAAAACCGAAAAAGTTGTTAGTGGGACGTAAAGCCAATGGCCTTTTAGTCGCCTCTTACTGCAAGGTGAGGATATCGTGGGTGTATTCTACCACCCCTCATCAACAGGAGATGAAGTATATTAATTCAAAGGAATTGCCTTAATTATAAACTGCCCGACTCGTTGGCTGAATGGTCAGCGTACTGGCCTTCATTTCAGAGGGTCCAGGGTTCGATTCCCGGCCGGTTCGGGGATTTTAACCTTAATTGGTTAATTCCAAAGTTTCGGGGCTGGCTGTTTGTGCTGTCACCAACATCCCTGCAACTCACACAAAAACATAACACTATCCTCCACCACGATCACACCCAGTTACCTACACATGGCAGTTGCCACCCACCGTCATCGGAGGGTCTGCCTTACAAGGACTGCATCCAGCTAGAAATAGCATACAAAATAAAATATAAAAAATTAGACGTGGGAGAGTGGAAGTCCCTTGGTCTAGTCTATAGTATCTTATTAAGGTGGCTGAGGTTCGAATCCCGGCCAATAAAAGTGAGATATTTAAAAGAATATTACGGTCCCACGTAAAATTGTAGATCCCGTGGCTACGACCTTCATAGTAGTTTGTCAGTATCTGATTAATTCATATCTGTTCTCATTTTTATTCCTAGCTAGAACATCACTGCACTTCGAATAGAAGCCTAAAGAAACATTCATGGTGTTGTATGATTTCGCATTTAATATTTCATCAGACTTAATTTAATTATCAAAATATAATTAATATCCCTAGAAGTAACAGACATGAAAGTAGGGAAAATGATTGCTGGTACAAACAGGTGGGAAGAATGGCAGGATGTTACTCAGTATGAGGAGATAGAGGATACATTGGGAATGAACTTGATGGATGAAGATGTAGGTATAAACCGGCTTCGGTGGTGGAGTCATGTGAGGCGAATGGAGGAGAATATGTTACCTAGGAGAATAATGGACTCTGTTATGGAGGGTAAGAGAAGTAGTGTGAGACACAGACGTCGATGTTTAGACTCAGTTTCTAACGATTTAAAAGGTATAGAACTAAACTAGTTACAAAAAGAGGTTCGTCGCGGCGGTTAGTGAATTTACAGAGGCTTGCAGTCTGAACGCTGAAAGGCATAACAGTCTATAATGAAATGTATTACAGAGTGACCCAGAGGTCTGTTAACATTTGACGTGGCAGTACTTCACGGAATATTGTAGGTAGAGGGGTGATAATTGATACACATGATTGGCATGACATAGTATTTTATTTACACCAAAGTAAAGTATGCAAAATTACCAACAGATGGCGCTGGACAGCAACATATCAGGTACAAATGGCCACACATGCTTGACATGACATGGGGTTTTATTGACATAAATAACGAGTGCGGAAACAGGCCAACAGATGGCGCTGGACAGCAACACGTCAGTGATGCCACACGGGACCCGTATACGGTATGAAAGAAGCTGTCGTGAGAGAGGGCGTCAGATGCACCTGCAATTGTGGCATGTAGACGTTACCAGAAAAGGCACTGTTGGTGAAGCTTTATGTACTTTATTCTAGTGTCAATAAAACCCCATGGCATGGCAATCACGTGTGTCAGTTACTATCCCTCTACCTCCAATATTCCGTGAAGTATTGCCTCGCCAAATGTTAAAGGACCTTTGGGTCACCCTTTATGTATAATATGTATGTACTGTATGTGTGTAGGTATGTATGCATGTAGATACAAACCCCACATCAAATATTACATCTATTGGTTCTCTGATTCTGAGAAAATTGCACTGGCCTCTTCTTTTGAGTGACTGTACTAGACGTAACGCTACTTTTTCTTTTATGTATAGCAGTTTCCGTGGTATTTAATACTTAAGTCTCCAATATGCACCCCATGTTTAATTTGCTTGTAACTGATATTCTCCGAGAAACAAAGCAATAATGTCGACTGTTGTATAGAAGTTCCTTGTTGGACTGAATATTTGCTTACGCCAGCTCACGTGATCTCGCTGTAATTTCATCTTTGTTTTGCTAAGCTGTTCAATATTCCAACCGTGCAGCAACCCACGTCCACTATGTAGAGACAGCGCAAATCACGTGACTTGCGAGTGGTAAAGTGGCTATGTGTTTTTCTATTTTAGTTCACGCCGTCAAGAGACTGCCAATTGCGTCTTGGAAGGAAGATAAATGAAACTCGGGGCAAGAAAATTTGTGTGTGAGTGCAGTAGACGAAGTTTCTCGACTGAAGTTGATAGATCCACCACCAGACTGTACAACTGCTGACACGGAAAGACACTTCACCTGTCGGCAGTACAGAGTCATTTAACGCGGACTTTCCATCCCTGTTCTCCTTCAATCAATCACTACTGATCTGCATTTCGTTCAGTCGTCCAGGTGGCAGATTACCTGTCTGTTCTATTTTAGCCTTTTCCTTAATAATTACAGAGCTTGGATATTTATTGAACATTTCCCTTAGTGAGTTATTCCAATCCGGCCCTCCCTTACTATAAACGAATATTTGCCCCAATTTGTCCTCTTGAATTCCAAATTTATCTTCATATTGTGATCTTTCCTACCTTTAAGGACACCAGTCAAACTTATTCGTCTACTAATGTCGTTCCACGCCATCTCTCCACTGAAAGCTCGGAACATACCGCTTAGTCGAGCAACTCGTCTTCTTTCTCCCAAGTTTTCCCAGTCCAAACTTTGCAACATTTTTTGTAATGCTACTCTTTTGTCGGATATCACCCAGAACAAATTGAGCTGCTTTTCTTTGTATTTTTTCCAGTTCCCGAATCAAGTAAACCTGGTGAGGGCCCCATACACTGGAACCATACTCTAGTTAGGGTCTTACCAGAGACTTATATGCACTCTCCTTTACATCCTTACTACAACCCCTAAACACCCTCCTGACCATGTGCTGAGGTATGTACCATTTATTTACAAATACAATACTGTTTATGTAATTACCCCAATGAATACTTTTTCTTATATTATCTCCGGAGTCATCATTTGCTTGAAGATGGTTGTTTTAGTGTATAAAATAATTTCCGTAATCAGCCTCGGTGTGGAAGTCTCTAAAAGTGGCAAAAGCCTGACGACGTTCCCCATATTTTCGTCCCGCCATTCCCCTATTACGAACTGCGTAGCACATGTGGATTTGGCTCTGTTTACGGCCGGATGCCCTACCTTACGCCAAACCTACGGTATATGGAGGGATGTAATCACTACTGCGTGTTTCCGTGATGATTGGTAGTGTGGTATGTTTTCTGAATATGAAGAGGAGAGTGTTGGGATGGACACGAAAAGCCAGTCCACGAGCCAGAAGAATTAATCAGAAGCGATTAAAATTCCCGACCAAGCTGGGAATCGAACCCGGGACCCTCTGAACCGAACGCCAATACGCTACCATTCAGCCAGCGAGTCTGTCTTAGTTGGGCATAACTAATGAAGGAATAATGATAATAATAATAATAATAATAATAATAATAATAATAATAATAATAATAATATGACAAGTAAACATTGATTTTATTGGTTTAGTTAACGTTAACTACTTGCATGGTTTTTGGAGACACAGAGGAGATCATTTACGTGCTGATAAATCTGCCAACACGAAGCTCGATACTACCGGACTTAGCCGAAATTAAACCCTCTTATAGGGATCAAAATGTCAATGCTCCACCATTTGAGCCACTAAGCTCGGCTGTCGTACAACACCAATAAAAAAAACGTGTTTTCCAGTCATCGACCGGATGAGGGATGGAATAAATGAAGCCCCCATCTTGCAGCGAGGGTGGGAATTGTGCCGGCTGCCGAGGGCTGTCGCACTCCTCTGGGGCAATGATTAATGTCTGACAGATGAGATGAAATGATACTGGAGAGTGTTGCTGGAATGAAAGATGACAGGGTAAACCGGAGTACCTGGAGAATAACCTGTCCCGCCTCCGCTTTGGCCAGCACAAATCTCACATGGAGTAACCGGCATTTGAACCACGGAACCCAGCGGTGACGGGCCGGCGCGCTGCCGCCTGAGCCACGGAGGCTCCTTCTTACAACAACAGTATTCTTCCTACTTTTCAACTTCTTCGTATTGTCTCTTTACCTACGAAGCGTCATATATAAATTGAGTATAGTGTTGGGCTTAGGGGCTGCCTGGCCGAGGCGGTAAAGGTGTACTCGGTTCATCCAGAGGGACGTGGGTTCCATTCTCCGTCAAGAAGTCGAAAAACTAAGAAACGAGATTTCTACTTCCGGAGGTGCTCAAGGCCCTGAGATTCAGTCATCCTACACTAGCAATGAGTACCAGGTTAATTCCTGGAGGGCAAAAGCAGCTGGCCGTATAGCTAACCACTATTCCCCACCAAATGTCGATGTTACAGATAATGGAAGCCTTTACCTTCCACCCGTCCAACGGCTTCGTAGACTGTACGGAGATGACTTTGACTTGACATTGTATGGGGTTATAGAAATTGTTATGTAATAAATGCATTGAATAGTTAGTTAAAATATTAAATCACTTTCACATTATGATAATAATATAATAATTTCGTGTGGCTATTTCTAGCCGAGTGCAGCCCTTGTAAGGCAGACCCTCCGATGAGGGTTGGCGGCATTTGCCATGTGTAATGAACTGCGTGTTATTGTGGTGGAAGATAGCGTTTTGTGTGGTGTGTGAGTTGCAGGGATATTGGGGGACAGCACAAACACCCAGCCCCTGAGGCAGTGGAATTAACCAATGAAGGTTAAAATCCCCGACCCGGCCGGGAATCAGACCCGGGACCCTCTGAACCGAAGGCCAGTACGCTGACCATTCAGCCAAGGAGTTGGACTCACATTATGATGAATGACGAACACACGGAGAATCTGTGGTGGCACGGAGCTGAAGGCTTGATAATAATTGTCGGGGGCCGATGACCTTAGATGTTACGCCCCTTTAAACAACAAGCATCATCACCATCGTCAATAACTGTCGATATATATTTACATATGGAATATATTGTACCGTATACAATCATTATGTATGGTTATATTAGGACGGCGTGTTATTTTACGTTTTTATTGCAATAACCATAATGAATCTCTACAATTTAAACATATTTTTATGATGCAGTGAGAGCTTTCGAACGCTGTGTGCTTTATAAATTATAGTGTGTGCCTTCCTCTTAATCCATCGTATTATCGAGCGGTCACGTTGATATACATAACGTATAATATTATGGATTTGTTAATATTACATTTGAACTTGTATTTCATATATACACTAATCTGAATGTTTATCCACTTGTTTGCTTTACTCCGTTCAGAACTCAATGCTTCGTTGCTCCAGGATGTATACCGGGACGATTTGTGAACGCAAAGAAATAGGGATTATTTCAAATAAGTGCTATATAAGCAATTTTATCGGTAATTTCCTTCATAGATGCGACGTTAAGGATACTTGGTTCGTGAACATACAACATTTTAAACATTCTTGAATATATATAATTTTAAATTCTACTTCATGTGCTTCAGTTAGCTGGCAGGTTACGAAAATCATAATAAGCAATGGGCAACTCTTTCTAAGCCAAATAATAATGATAATTCTAAAGTACTGTTCCATAATATCCTGCGGGGTGTTCCAAAATTAGCTCAAGGAAAATAATTTCAAATTAAATATTCTGCTGGTTGGGTGCACAATCATGTTCAAAGGTCCTTCATTTTATCCTTGAATTAAGGTACCAGGAGCATCAAAGTGGAAAAAATTAAAGTATAACACTTCTGATAATAAATACATGAACGATAAAATTAACAAACTCAAGTACGTTTTCTACATGGTTTTGCATTTTATAAAAGCGAGTATTTGATAAATATCTTGCTATTGATGCTTTCCCGGCCCGTACTTACGGACATGATACTGTATAGAATTTTGGGCTTATTCCGTGTCAAGAAAATAAGGTGAAATCCTTTACGTTTCGCACTTCTATTATAACGGCTAAATTTAAAGAGTTATTGTTTAAGAAGCCTTTCTGTGGACAGTCGAGATTTCTTCTGATGACGCAGAGCACAGTTCTCTGGGAAACGTTATGAATTTCACCTTCTTTTCTTGACACGGCGTAAGCCCAAAAGCCTATACAGTATTATGATAAATATTTCATTACTCGAACCATAAACCTGCATGTCTCTTTTAGAATGGTGGAGGTGATTTATTGTTTTAGCAGGAAGTACAACTAGACAACCTTTTTCACTCAACATTAATCACATGAGAAAAAGCAAGAAAAATTAATGTATCGGCAAAAGAAATGGAAATTTCACGAAGGGCGTGAAATCAAAAAACTTCCTATAAGTCCACAAAATTCTAATACAGTCGGGGTTGAAATAAATAAAGAGTTAACCAAGGAAGGTCAGATAGGAACGATGAAAGCGAGATAATGGCACAAGTAAGTGAAAGCCATGCCATACTCAGCTATGGGAACTGTGTTTGCCAACCCACGCTCCCTGATTGAGGGAAGCTAATCCCACTTCAAGTCGTCTCTTCCTAATGGCATGGAATACCTTGGGTGTATTCTACTGCCTCCCACTACAATCCGCAGGAAGGGTGGGTGTTTAGTAAAACAAAACAAAATTAATCAGACCTCTAATACAGACATTTTCTAATAATAGTGTACCGTATTTTTTAAAAAAAATTGTAATATCATTGAATTAATTTTGTAATACCCTGTACAAAATTAGGTAGATTTAGTTCAGATTTATCATTATTATTTTGTATCGAAGGAAATTCTCTTTGCATGTTGTGATTTTTCATAATTCTTTTGGCAAATTGAAGTACACGATGCAGGTCGTCAGGATTATAGTTTTATCGGGCGATTAGCCGTGCGGTTAGGGGTGCGCAGCTGTGGGATTGCATTCGAGAATTAGAGGGTTCGAACTCCACTGTCGGCAGCCTTGAGGGTACTTTCCCGTAGCCTCCCATTTTCACATCAGCGAAATGCTGGGGCTGTACCTGAATTAAAGCCACGGCCGCTTCCTTCCCGCCCCCAGCCCTTTCGTATCCCATCGTTGTGATAAAACCTGTCTGTGTCGGTGCGACGTACAGCAAATTGTAAATCTACTACTGTTTTAAGAGAAAGTACAACTGCGTAACAATCTTCTATTAATTCTAGCCTGAAGGAAAAGTTGAAGGAATTAACAACGTCGGAAAAAATCAAAGAAGGCGATAGTGAAAGCAAGTCTCATAGGCAATATTCATTGTTTGTAGAATATGATTTATTTAATAAACCATTACCGAGCAAGTATCCGCGCAGTGTGGGTCACGTACATATCAGCTTGCATTCGGGAGATAGTGGGTTCGAATTCCACTGTAGGCAGTCCTGAAGATGGTTTTCCGTGGTTTCCCATTTTCACACCCGGCAAATGAAGGGGCTGTACCTTAAGGCCACGGTCGCTTCCTTCCCACTCCTAACCCTTTCCTGTTCCATCGTCGCCATAAGACCTATCTGTGTCGTTGTAGCGTAAAGCATACTGTAAATAAATCATTGTTGGAGAGAACCCGTTGGAAAAAATTAGAATGACACTATTGTTTGCGGCCTACTTTGCATACCAGTGGTCTGAGGGTATAAAGAACCTGTAATGACGACACACCTCTTTGGTGTCAATATCTTACGAGATCCATTCCTTCTGAAGTTCTTTTCGATCCTTTTAGTAGATATACGAGTATAGAAATGACGGTTGGAACTTTCACTAATACGATATTCGAATTAGCCGACCTCATCAGCCTAAACCCTAAAGTAACCCCTCTCACCGCACTTCGCTACTGGATCGGACAGGAGCACACCGTAGCAGAGGCTGTAAGAGCGGGAGAGGTGATAAAGAACCGACGTTGAGACTAACTCCAAAGTTAGTTGATTGATTGCCATCGTTCCCGCGTGGATTACAAGTTTAAATGTGAGGTTATGTGTTGTGATTCGGGAAAAAGTTAGTCGTTAGATAGAGATACGTGGACTGGAGATAAGTGGGATGGAAGTTGTACAATAAATTAACTTCCTGGAATCCACCCCCTCTAGCTACATTGCACTTCCCTCACTGCTTTACACCACATAGCCAGTATTCTACATAATTGTAGCCTCTCACCTACTCTACACGTAATTTAGTTTAAACTTAGCAAACCAAGTATTTCACTACATTTAACAACTCGCTGCAGTGGCCATTTGCGAGATAGATCAATTCGAACTCCTCTGTCCACCAACAGTTTTAACTTGTATTAATTACTGACAGATTTTCCCGTTCTTCTAATTTTAACAAGATTTGTTACGGAACTAATTTCAGTTTTGTTTTAATTAATCAGGAGAATCCAAGTCCATATTAAACCCATTTTGTTACTTAAATTCATCCAACAATTACACCAAATAAAGGATAAGAATATAGTATATTACCTCAATATATGTAGCTTTTGGTTATTAGCCTGCAAAGTTGCCAGTTTGAGGGAAATTTCCCACGGAAGGTATCATTGATGAATTTTGGGAAAATGGGGGAAAATAATAATATCTGAGGAACGTAGGAGTTTTAACATTATTGCCTTCTACACGCTTAAGCAAATGAACTGCCGTCTTAAAATAAGAGTGATGCTTTTGTTTTGTACACTGGTGTCCAAAAGTTAAGGATAATCACTAAACGAGGCCATACCGCCTGACAGGAATGTCACACGGATCGCTGAGCAAACGGAACGTGAATCACACACCGTATGTCACACAACTTCTCCAAAGAAACACTGTCAGGAAGGTTTTGATAGCTAAGGTACACCTTTGACAAAAACTAACAAAACTTGGCAATGTCTTCCACAACAAAATATGCTGTTAATAGGGTGAATGGTTACACCTAACGGCATCACATGCTTCGCAGTGACGTGGCATGCTCTCTATCAGATGGTCCAAGAGTTCTTGTGGCAGTCGATCCCATTCCTCCGAAAGGACAATGCGAAGGTCTTGGAGGGTCCTTGGTGGAGGCTGACGGTATACAATTCGCCTCCCCAAAGCATCCCAGGCATGTTTTATAGGTTTCAGATAAGCGGACCTCGCTGGCAGTTCCATGCGATGAAGGTCTTCCCCAGCAAGAAATTTATCCACAACAGCAGCGCGGTGCGGTCGGGCATTATCGTACGTTAAGGGAAAGTCTGGACCAACCGCTGGAGAGTCGAACATGTGGTCTCACTACATCATCCCTGTATCTCCGAACGTAAACAGTGTTCCTCGGACCACCCAAGAAGATGTACAGGTCCGAAAGGCCATTCAATATGATGCCGCCCCATACAACGACGCCACCACCACCATACTGATCCCGTTCCACGATGCTCCTCTGGTTGTTTCGGCTACCCGGTTCTCTCCAGATTAATGTGCAACGGTAATCGTTCTGCAAACTGAAGCGGGATTCATCTGCGAAAAGCATATGCCTCCATTCATTCATGGTCCAGTTTCGATGTAAACGGGCCCGTCTCTGTGCTGGAGTGAGTGGGACGCATACCGCTGGACGTCGGGCGAACAGCCCTGCTGTTCTGAGCCTCCGGTACACAGTTTACCTGGAAACGGCAACCCCTGTGTTGGGACTATCACTAATAAATAAAACACTCAATCACTTCGCTTTGTTACGGCTGGCATTTTTTATTATTACTTTTCACAACCCTGTACAAAGTGATTACAGATTCAAATACACACATTCCCCGATAGAGTGTGTACGAGTCCTTTTCTATGAATCTCCAAAACCCTGAGACGGCTCCAAGCTCCGCCGACAATTGTCTTGCAGGTGCACTCCGATTTCGTCGGACGGTTAAGGACATATATCGGTCCTGGTATGGCGTGGTTACCCTTGGTCGACCTGGTACTGGCCTGGCCTACGACTAATATCTCCGGTGTCTATAAATTGTCTCCAAAGCCTGGAAGTGACACTTCGTGGTACATTCAAGGATACGGCCACTTCGATTTGTGTCTGGCCTGCTTCCAGGCGTCCGAGTATTCTACTCTGCAAAATGGGGTCCAAATGGAGTCGTTCGGCCACTATGTTGTCACGTTCACCATGAGGCTACACTGCGCACACTATAACAGGGCAAACACTACTGAGGAAATATGGGGCGCAGGCACTGGCTGTGTTTGCCTTGCGGTTACGCCGCTAGTCAAAGCAGGGAATACTCCTTTCCTATACAGAGCGAACACGCACGTTTGGTAGGTCCATATTGAAACGGTAACACCCTACGAGCATTCACGTTTCATTCTTTTATTAAGAGAAGCTCGCTAACACCCGGCCGTAAGCCTTTAAAACTTGCGCTGAGCGCACAGGCATAATGGGAACTGCGAGCTAGTTCGCGACTTTCTAGAACACCGGCCAAGGACAAGCGACGTCACGCAGAAGGTTCCTTCGTGTTCCATTGCTGCATGAACGAAATATAAGCGAGTCGCCAGCCTGGGGTAAGGCAGAATGTAAGCAGAGAGCCTGCAGTAAAGCAGAGGGAGTGCGCGGTATGCGACGGCAGTGTGTTGAAGGCAGAGAGTGGAGTGAGTCGGCAGTAAGCCGTGAATCAGCGAGTGTGTGCAAGTAAGCCGTCGCGGCATAATTCGTCTCTCGATCCGGCTGTATATTTGAATTCATTTAAAGACTGTGTTCTCACATAAACTGTGCCAGCTTTGAATTCGTTTAAAGACTGTGTTCTTGCATTAATTGTGTCAGCTTTGAATTCGTTTAAAGACTGTGTTCTCGCCAGCTTGAATTCATTTAAAGACTGTGTTCTCACATTAATTGTGTCAGCTTTGAATTCGTTTAAAGACTGTGTTCTTGCATTAATTGTGTCAGCTTTGAATTCGTTTAAAGACTGTGTCCTTGCATTAATTGTGTCAGCTTTGAATTCGTTTAAAGACTGTGTTCTCGCCAGCTTGAATTCGTTTAAAGACTGTGTTCTCACATAAACTGTGCCAGCTTTGAATTCGTTTAAAGACTGTGTTCTTGCATTAATTGTGTCAGCTTTGAATTCGTTTAAAGACTGTGTTCTCGCCAGCTTGAATTCGTTTAAAGACTGTGTTCTTGCATTAATTGTGTCAGCTTTGAATTCGTTTAAAGACTGTGTTCTCGCCAGCTTGAATTCATTTAAAGACTGTGTTCTCACATTAATTGTGTCAGCTTTGAATTCGTTTAAAGACTGTGTTCTTGCATTAATTGTGTCAGCTTTGAATTCGTTTAAAGACTGTGTCCTTGCATTAATTGTGTCAGCTTTGAATTCGTTTAAAGACTGTGTTCTCGCCAGCTTGAATTCGTTTAAAGACTGTGTTCTCACATAAACGGTGTCAGCTTTGAATTCGTTTAAAGACTGTGTTCTTGCATTAATTGTGTCAGCTTTGAATTCGTTTAAAGACTGTGTTCTCGCCAGCTTGAATTCGTTTAAAGACTGTGTTCTCACATTAATTGTGTCAGCTTTGAATTCGTTTAAAGACTGTGTTCTTGCATTAATTGTGTCAGCTTTGAATTCGTTTAAAGACTGTGTCCTTGCATTAATTGTGTCAGCTTTGAATCCGTTTAAAGACTGTGTTCTCGCCAGCTTGAATTCGTTTAAAGACTGTGTTCTCACATAAACGGTGTCAGCTTTGAATTCGTTTAAAAACTGTGTTCTCGCATTAATTGTGTCAGCTTTATTTCATTTAAAGACTGTGTTCTTGCATTAACTGTGCCAGCATTGATTTCGTTCAAAGACTGTGTGAAAGCAGCGGTAGTATTTCTAGCCAGCCTCAATTTCATTTAAAAGACTATGTCTATCCGTTGAACTGTGTTGCATTATGATCTTAAGTGCCAGTGTTGATCTGAAAATCACGACGTACGGGAATTTGGACTGTCATTTATTTCAACAAATGCATTGCAGAGACTGTACTCGATAAATTTAATTTTCTTTATGAAGTGCTTGATCACCGCACCTCGGAAGGTTCTAGATGGTTTCATTTGCGTATTATTCCAAATACGAACTGTGACTCTAACTTTATCCTTGCAACTGTGGGCGTGCTTCGCCATGACGTCAAATGTGGAAGCTCCACATTTCCCCGTTCCTGCCTCTAGTTCGAGTCATCAACACTAATACAAACACCAACGACGGAAGACAACGCCGACGCCGACCGCAAGACGACGCAGCCGCCGCGGGACAACGTCCTCTTCACGCCCTCAGGGACAAATCTACAATTCAGCTATAAAAGGTGACATAATTATTTGCCTATTTATTGAATAAACTGAAAGATCCACTTAATCATGAATTTTTCTTTCACTACACTTCTCTCTTACTCTCTTAGCATGGGCCGTACACGCCTTGTCGTTCCTCATGCTCTCCGATAAACTGAAGTACGGGCGTTACTGTTACAGAGAGAAGGTAGTGAATAGTGGCACCCGTGACGTTGGGGCCAGATTAAAGAGAGTAAAGTGATAAAAATTAACTTTGAAATCAGTGATATCTTAACTTACCAATTCAAATAAAAGTGCATAGTACGTACGTTAATTCCAGTTCAGTGAACGTGTTAAAATTTTACGAAGTTCAATTCAATGACTTTGATGAAATTTTAAACTTTTGGCACAGAACTCTGATCAAGTTTATGGCACAAGTGATTATTTTTTTTTCTCTTTTGATATGTAAAACATTTCAGGCATAATGTTCATGCACAGGCTTATATATTTATGTTGGTGAAATTTTGAACTTTACCATTGGACAATAATGGTGATATTTGATTTTATGTACAAGTGTTTGATATTTTGTGTTGGTGAAATTTTGAAATTTGCCGTTGGACAATAATGGTGATTTTACGTATGAGGTGAATGATTGTATTTTCTGCATTTTGTGAAAATAACTACATTAATATGGAAAATATACTAGCTGCCATTGAGGCTTTAAAAATCAGTCTAAATGACAGGATTACGGAAAGTAACACTAATCTCGGGCGTAGGATTGCTGAATCTAATAATACTTTAGGAGCTCAACTTAAAGAATCTAACGCGGCCTTGGAAAGTCGTATGGAAGCCACTAAGGCTAGTATAGGTCAACTTAGGGAGGCTAATGATGCCAACATTGTAAAATTGACAGAATCTGTTGATCGAAAATTTGCAGAAGTTAATAATAATTTGGAACGTAGGCTCAATAGTGCAGGTGCCGAAATTGAAAAAAAGATTTAAAGAATCTAACAAAAGGATGGATTCTAAGTTTACGGAAATAAATGAAAGATTAACACGTGACTTAGAAACCATTAAGCAAGATATAAAATCACAAGTGGCGGAGGACTTAAAACTTGCTTTCCCGTCTTCTTCTCAGGAAGTCCTTAAGGAAGTAGAAAGCTTAAAGGAAGAATTTCAAGAGTCCCATGCTCAATTATCTCTTGCGCAAACTAAAATCGCGTCTATTCAAGACAAACTTCATGAATCTGTTAAAAATAATTTCATGAAGTTGGGAAACGAAATTACTCTTCTGAAAAGTCAGCAAGAGGAGGCCGATAAACGTGTTAAGACTCAGTTAGATAATGCTCACACGCAGATTACTCGTATCTGTCGCGACGTAGCAGAAGTCAAGACCGACATAGAAAAGGAGGTCAAGGAAATTGAGAATTCCGTACAGGGGAAAATTAAAACCCTAAAACTTGAACTCCAAGGGGGTATAGAAGCTCTCAACAGCAAAGTATCGCAAATCGAACAGGATGTTTCATCATCTAGCCTTCACAACACTAGTGGAGAATCCATGAATGTTTCCACAATTTTTAAAATAACTGAGGAAAAACCAGCCAAATTTTCGGGGAAAGAGGAGTATACTGCTAAGGAGTTTCTCCTCAACCTCGAAGAATTCTTTCAAGAAAATCACGTTAAGACCGACCGTCGTTTACGAATAGCATCTCGATTGTTAGAAGGCAAGGCGTTAATGTGGTTTACCGCTTTTAAATTCAGTATTA